>NW_024059641.1:0-258579 GCF_016432855.1 Salvelinus namaycush | reverse complement strand
CACTAATGAGTTGTGGAGCCTCTCAAAGCAAATTTCTCTTCACCTCTAACAGCAAGTAAACAAAGTCTAATCAAAATCAATTGCAAATGAGAATAACTCCTCAAAGTATTTGTAAAATATTTCCAGCTCTCACCCTTTCGATAACCACTCGGCACAAAAGGGGAAAACGTAATGCGCTGATCCAGTGGAAATGTCAAAACACCTGATTACTTCTTATCCCTTTCACAAATAGCCTACAGCTGTGTCGGTCGAGAACTCACTGGAGCAGGAAACTGAGGGCCCAGAATATTTTATACAATGTTTCAAGTTCGTTATAGACAGGTCATGTGATTTATAGGACATCTATTTGCAATGTTTTTATTTGTTATGTAGGCTATTTTTTACATAATTGGCAATGGCAATAAAAGTTACTTTTAGATTTGTATAATTTTCATTTAGATAGAATGTAGATTAATCACAGACAATGATTTTGAGATACTATTATACATTAAATTAAACTGTTCCAGCAAAATGTGCAAATGAAAATCATAACCGGCACGCAGATCGGTAGAAATGGTCAGATAAATTTGCACTCCAAATGTAGGTTGCCGACTGCTTGTTTAGCCTATTACCAGCAACGTCAGAATGTATGAAGGCCAGCAGGAGTTGGTTCAGGAAGAGTTTATTCTCTTCTGGTTGGGCTGTATTGATGTAATGGCATGAAAATAAATTGGCTGAATATTATACAATGACTTATCAACAGCTCTAACAATTTGACCCCCACAGGAAATCTATACTGGCAATTCTAGAATATACTATATAGCCTAGAAACCTGGTTAAACTATCATTATGACATCATTGATGAATTCTAGAATATACTATATAGCCTAGAAACCTGGTTAAACTATCATTATGACATCATGGATGAATTCTAGAATATACTATATATCCTAGAAACCTGGTTAAACTATCATTATGACATCATGGATGAATTCTAGAATATACTATATCCTAGAAACCTGGTTAAACTATCATTATGACATCATGGATGAATTCTAGAATATACTGTATATCCTAGAAACCTGGTTAAACTATCATTATGACATCATGGATGAATTCTAGAATATACTATATATCCTAGAAACCTGGTTAAACTATCATTATGACATCATGGATGAATTCTAGAATATACTATATATCCTAGAAACCTGGTTAAACTATCATTATGACATCATGGATGAAATCTAGAATATACACTGCTCAAAAAAATAAAAGGGAACACTAAAATAACACATCCAAGATCTGAATGAATGAACTATTCTTATTAAATACTTTTTTCTTTACATAGTTGAATGTGCTGACAACAAAATCACACAAAAATTATCAATGGAAATCAAATTTATCAACCCATGGAGGTCTGGATTTGGAGTCACACTCAAAATTAAAGTGGAAAACCACACTACAGGCTGATCCAACTTTGATGTAATGTCCTTAAAACAAGTCAAAATGAGGCTCAGTAGTGTGTGTGACCTCCCTACAACGCCTGGGCATGCTCCTGATGAGGTGGCAGATGGTCTCCTGAGGGATCTCCTCCCAGACCTGGACTAAAGCATTCGCCAACTCCTGGACAGTCTGTGGTGCAAACGTGGCATTGGTGGATGGAACGAGACATGATGTCCAGTATGTGCTCAATTGGATTCAGGTCTGGGGAACGGGCGGGCCAGTCCATAGCATCAATGCTTCCTCTTGCAGGGACTGCTGACACACTCCAGCCACATGAGGTCTAGCATTGTCTTGCATTAGGAGGAACCCAGGGCCAACCACCCAGCATATGGTCTCACAAGGGGTCTGAGGATCTCATCTCGGTACCTAATGGCAGTCAGGCTACCTCTGGCGAGCCCATGGAGGGCTGTGCGGCCCCACAAAGAAATGCCACCCCACACCATGACTGACCCACCGCCAAACCGGTCATGCTGGAGGATGTTGCAGGCAGCAGAACGTTCTCCACAGCGTCCTCCAGACTGTCACGTCTGGTCACATGTGCTGAACCTGCTTTCATCTGTGAAGAGCACAGGGCGCCAGTGGAGAATTTGCCAATCTTGGGTGTTCTCTGGCAAATGCCAAACGTCCTGCACGGTGTTGGGCTGTAAGCACAACCCCCACCTGTGGACATCGGGCCCTCATACCACCCTCATGGAGTCTGTTTCTGACCGTTTGAGCAGACACATGCACATTTGTGGCCTGCTGGAGATCATTTTGCAGGGCTCTGGCAGTGCCTCCTCCTTGCACAAAGGCGGAGGTAGCGGTCCTGCTGCTGGGTTGTTGCCCTCCTACTGCCTCCTCCACATCTCCTGATGTACTGGCCTGTCTCCTGGTAGCGCCTCCATGCTCTGGACACTACGCTGACAGACACAGCAAACCTTCTTGCCACAGCTCGCATTGATGTGCCATCCTGGATGAGCTGCACTACCTGAGGCCACTTGTGTGGGTTGTAGACTCCGTCTCATGCTACCACTAGAGTGAAAAGCACCGCCAGCATTCAAAAGTGACCAAAACATCAGCCAGGAAGCATAGGAACTGAGAAGTGGTCTGTGGTCACCACCTGCAGACCACTCCTTATTGGGGTGTCTTGCTAATTGCCTATAATTTCCACCTGTTGTCTATTCCATTTGCACAACAGCATGTGGAAATTTATTGTCAATCAGTGTTGCTTCCTAAGTGGACAGTTTGGATTTCACAGAAGGTGTGATTGACTTGGAGTTACATTGTGTTGTTTAAGTGTTCCCTTTATTTTTTTGAGCAGTGTACTATATATCCTAGAAACCTGGTTAAACTATAATTATGACATCATGGATGAATTCTAGAATACACTATATATCCAGAAACCTGGTTAAACTATCATTATGACATCATGGATGAATTCTAGAATATACTATATATCCTAGAAACCTGGTTAAACTATCATTATGACATCATGGATGAATTCTAGAATATACTATAATATCCTAGAAACCTGGTTAAACTATCATTATGACATCATGCATGGCCAGTCCTTGTATTCATAGTGTAGGGAATTCAGGGGGTAGCCCTGAGCTGAACTCAAACCTGGGTCCAGTGACTGTCCAAGCCAACACCTTATAACTGTTACACCAAGATGTCTGAACTTCTTGACGAGGTCGCTAGGTGTTGGATTACGGTTGATACAATAGCTTTCTCTATGAATTTGAGAGTGGTTACATTTCTCCAGACCCCATCCCAGCCCCCATCCCTCAGCTGTTTTACCAAACCAAGTCTCTGCCGCAGCCATTTTGTTGCTGTTTAAATACTAGGTTGTCCCTTTAAAAAAGCCACACAAGAATCAATCAACCAATAACAAAGCTGTAATTCCACCACTCTTTTGCTAATAAGATGATGGATGGGGCTGGAGAAATGTAACTACTTTCAAATTCATAGACAGACCAATGGATGCAAGGACTGACCATCCATGATATCAACATTATAGTTTTAACCATGTTGAGTCTGTTGATTTACATTGTTTCTAAACATTGGAGTAAAAAAAATCTTATTCTGGGTTCTGATGGGGTACAACAGTTGAACTAAGCTCATGAGGCATGTGTTATATTCTTCAAGAATCAATGGCTATAAATAAATAATTTAAAAGTCAAAATATGGATGTGGTAATTGCAGATTTCCCCTTTAACACCACACATCCTTCCAGTTCTCTGCTGCCAGTGACAGGAGCGAATTTCAAAAATCGCTGAAGCTGGAGACTTATATTTCCCTCACCAACTTTAAACATCAGCTATCTGAGCAGCTAACCGATCGCTGCAGCTGTACATAGTCCTCTGTAAACAGCCCGCCAATCTACCTACCTCATCCCCAAACTGTTTTTATTTTTTTTCTGCTCTTTTGCACACCAGTATCTCTACTTGCACATCATCATCTGCTCATTTATCCCTCCAGTGTTAATCTGCTTAAATTGTAATTCTTCGCTACTATGGCCTATTTATTGCCTACCTCCTCATGCCTTTTGCACACACTATATATAGACTTTCTTTTCTTCTACTGTCATTGACTTGCTTATTGTGTTATTGGCTTGTTTATTGTATGTTATTCCATGTGTAACTCTGTGTTGTTGTCTGTGTCACACTGCTTTGCTTTATCTTGGCCAGGTCGCAGTTGTAAATGAGAACGTGTTCTCAACTGGCCTACCTGGTTAAACTATCATTATGACATCATGGCCACCTGGTTAAACTATCATTATGACATCATGGCCACCTGGTTAAACTATCATTATGACATCATGGCCACCTGGTTAAACTATCATTATGACATCATGGCCACCTGGTTAAACTATCATTATGACATCATGGCCACCTGGTTAAAACTATCATTATGACATCATGGTCACCTGGTTAAACTATCATTATGACATCATGGCCACCTGGTTAAATAAAGGTTAAATAAAAAAACATCAGTTCAACTGCAGAGTTTGTGTCTCTGTTTTTAAGACAGTACTTACTAGTGTTAATCAGGGAACAGTTTCTCAAAAACATCTTATGGCTAAGTTCATCCTTAGAACCATTGGATGCCTTAAGATGCGTTTGGGAAACCGGGCCCAGATATCCAGTTTCCTCCTCCTCCTCTTTCGATGTGACAGTCATCTCCCCTTCCTCCTCTTTCACCCCAAAAGCTGCATCCTCCTCTTCTTTTACTGTAAAATCCTCTTCCTCTTTGACCGCGTCTTCCTCTTCTTTCACTGAAACGTCTTCCTCTTCTTTCACTGTAACAGCCTCATCCTCTACTTCTTGTTTAACTGTAACAGCCTCACCCTCTAATTCTTGTTTTACTGTGATATCCTCCTCCTCTTTCACCAGAGCTTCTTTCTCCGTCCAGCAGACCTCCTCTTCATTAACAAGAGAGTAGCTTAGTGACCTCATGGTTGGAGATGTTAGCTAGCTAGGCTAATGCTAACTTAACCAGCCCGCTAGATGAAATAAAACAATACCGTAAATATGAAAATTATTAAATTAAAAGGGATAACTAACTAGATGACAGAAGTGGGTTTAAAATACAGTGGCTAATATACACTAAAGCGTCTAACGAGCTTTATTGGTTCGTCTATTGTGTCTAGCAAGCTACCGAGGCGTCTGACGAACTGTTGCTGCTGTTGAAAGAAGCGTTCCGTCCACTAGAATATACGTCACAGTAGCAGCATTGCCTTAAAATCTCACACCGCCATCTGCTGAATGGAGTGGGTAACGCAGTTGAGTAAAATGTAAATTACATTTCAGACAAAAGGTAGGTAGGAATCAGGAACATAGCTAGTCCTAAAATATTAATTAGCCCCCCCTAAATAATTCAATATCAGTCAATATATTTTTCCTGTGATTTCTTATTTTCGTCAACCGTTCCATCGCATCTTAAACATCTTACCGGCCGGCACTAGGACCGGGGGAGGCTGCTGCGCTAGTGACTGTTAGACTTTCTTCAGCAAAGATGGCGGACAGAAATACTAGAAGAGAGAGGTACCCCTACACAGAACTGAACTGAATCAAAGATGGTACAGTTGACAGGAATGTTAGTTCATGTAGAGACAAACGATTATGCATTTTTTTTAGCATAAAATTCATTTACGAAAATCACGATTTAGCCAGCTAGCTGACTAGCTAACATTAGCCAGCTAGCTGGCTAGCTTTATGGGTGTTGTGACATGAGTATGAAATTGTAATTCTGGTTGTTTTAGGGACTCCTGAAACAACCAGCAAACCAGGGCTTTCGTTTTGTGTAACAGTGATGTAAAGAATCTAGCTAGCTGAAGAATTTACTGCAAATTGAATGTACAATTTTGTAAGCTTCCTTGCTGATATTTGCCATGCAGATAGATGAAATAACGTAGCTAACTATGTTCTTGCTTATTGTGCAGTGGATGATTAAAATACCTCTATGCCTATGGATGTGTCGCTAGCTATCTAGCCGATCTGTGTATGGACCCAAACGTTTGGTATACATATTAGTTCAGAACCTAGCTATGAACCTCAGCTATCACAGACAGTTGTATCAACTTCAAAACAGCCTGAATGACATTAATGAAGCCTATGGATTGAGTAGAATATAATATCATGTTGTGCCAAGGATGCAAGTCGTATATACATGTAGTTATTACCATGCATGAGATCCCCACATTGTAGCCTGTACATTTAATATATTCACTGATCATGTACTCTACCTTGGCAAATAAATGTGCAGTTTAGGTATGAATGTCCTTGAGATGATTATTCAGTCATATCCAATACCAGGAGTATCAAATTCCAGTCTTTGAATGACGCTGTGTCTTCATGTATGTATTACAATTATACACTTCAACAGTGTTTACCTATCTTGGTCCTGGGACATCAATGGTTACACGTTGTAACTAATAGACTAGAAACAGGATTTAACTAGTTAATTCATGTATACAGAAATATAGTTTAAAAAACAGAACACTACACTTCCTATGCATCATGTAAATACTCTTAACACCGGTTCATCTCAACATCTAATGCCCTTCATCTGCATTGATCTGATAAACACAGGATCGGTGGAGGATTTCATCACATTACACTTCATTGCAACCAGTAGAGAATGTGAAACGCTTTATTGAAAAGCTCATTACCCAAGTGTTATAAATACAAGTTCAATCTGTACTTCAATGCAGATCTGTTGTGCATTATAAAAACAGAGGAAGAAAGAGGAGGTGGAGAGAGAGGTGTAAAAGACAGAAAGGGAAAGAGGTAAGCACATAGGAGCAGGGAAGGCAGCACATGATTAATGAATCACAGTGCTACATAAATATTCTCTCAGTTCATCACAACTACATACTAATGTCTCACGTCGGCCTAAAGGTTATCTTAAAAGCAGGTGAGGTGGCGATGATGGGACTGGGGGTTGGCATCCTCTCACATCAAAACATATCTGCAGACGAGAGACAGATGGAGAGAGAGCATGTTTAAGCCTTGTGTTTTAATTTTTTATTCTAACATTGTTAATCATCAATCAGGAGGTGAAATGCAAAACTGACCTTGGATCATTAACTCTGGGACTACTGCATCTGTCTGTATTTCAATGTAAAGCATCTCTTTAATAATACTTCCTGTATAATATAAACTGACCTTGGATCATTAACTCTGGGACTACTGCATCTATCTGTATTTCAATGTAAAGCATCTCTTTAATAATATTTCCTGTATAATATAAACTGACCTGGGATCATTAACTCTGGGACTACTGCATCTATCTGTATTTCAATGTAAAGCATCTCTTTAATAATACTTCCTGTATAATATAAACTGACCTGACCTAACTGACATAATTATACTCAAATTGTCAGTTGATTGTATACATAATTAATTACTAAATGTTACATGAATTGTAAATATGAAATATCAAAACCAAATGTTTGTTAATATGTATAATATAGAACATAAAGTAATATGTATAAATTACTGATATCGATTAGGGGGGGGAAATCAGGATGTACGTGATGTTGAAACTAACACAACTAAAAAACACATGGAAATGGGAGATATACACTGCTCAAAAAAATAAAGGGAACACTTAAACAACACAATGTAACTCCAAGTCAATCACACTTCTGTGAAATCAAACTGTCCAACACTGATTGACAATAAATTTCACATGCTGTTGTGCAAATGGAATAGACAACAGGTGGAAATTATAGGCAATTAGCAAGACACCCCCAATAAAGGAGTGGTTCTGCAGGTGGTGACCACAGACCACTTCTCAGTTCCCATGCTTCCTGGCTGATGTTTTGGTCACTTTTGAATGCTGGCGGTACTTTCACTCTAGTGGTAGCATGAGACGGAGTCTACAACCCACGCAAGTGGCTCAGGTAGTGCAGCTCATCCAGGATGGAGGAGGTTTGCTGTGTCTGTCAGCGTAGTGTCCAGAGCATGGAGGCGCTACCAGGAGACAGGCCAGTACATCAGGAGACGTGGAGGAGGCCGTAGGAGGGCAACAACCCAGCAGCAGGACCGCTACCTCCGCCTTTGTGCAAGGAGGAGCAGGAGGAGCACTGCCAGAGCCCTGCAAAATGACCTCCAGCAGGCCACAAATGTGCATGTGTCTGCTCAAACGGTCAGAAACAGACTCCATGAGGGTGGTATGAGGGCCCGACGTCCACAGGTGGGGGTTGTGCTTACAGCACAAAACCATAAAGGACGTTTGGCATTTGCCAGAGAACACCAAGATTGGCAAATACGCCACTGGCGCCCTGTGCTCTTCACAGATGAAAGCAGGTTCACACTGAGCACGTGACAGACGTGACAGAGTCTGGAGACGCCGTGGAGAACGTTCTGCTGCCTGCAACATCCTCCAGCATGACCGGTTTGGCGGTGGGTCAATCATGGTGTGGGGTGGCATTTCTTTGGGGGGCCGCACAGCCCTCCATGTGCTCGCCAGAGGTAGCCTGACTGCCATTAGGTACCGAGATGAGATCCTCAGACCCCTTGTGAGACCATATGCTGGTGCGGTTGACCCTGGGTTCCTCCTAATTCAAGACAATGCTAGACCTCATGTGGCTGGAGTGTGTCAGCAGTTCCTGCAAGAGGAAGGCATTGATGCTATGGACGGGCCCGCCCGTTCCCCAGACCTGAATCCAATTGAGCACATCTGGGACATCATGTCTCGCTCCATCCACCAACGCCACGTTGCAACACAGACTGTCCAGGAGTTGGCGGATGCTTTAGTCCAGGTCTGGGAGGAGATCCCTCAGGAGACCATCCGCCACCTCATCAGGAGCATGCCCAGGCGTTGTAGGGAGGTCATACAGGCACGTGGAGGCCACACACACTACTGAGCCTCATTTTGACTTGTTTTAAGGACATTACATCAAAGTTGGATCAGCCTGTAGTGTGGTTTTCCACTTTAATTTTGAGTGTGACTCCAAATCCAGACCTCCATGGGTTGATACATTTGATTTCCATTGATAATTTTTGTGTGATTTTGTTGTCAGCACATTCAACTATGTAAAGAAAAAAGTATTTAATAAGAATATTTCATTCATTCAGATCTAGGATGTGTTATTTTAGTGTTCCCTTTATTTTTTTGAGCAGTGTATATATTTCCCCCAAAAATATATGGGGGATTGGAAATGATGCAGACAATTACATTGATGGAAGCAACATTCTTTCCTCAATATTAAGCTGATCCCTTAAAGAAACAGAGTCACTGACAACAACCACAACGACACAGGTGTGGCTTTAGGTTCTGACACAAGAAACAAAACAACAGAAACACAAATTCTCAGTCAAAAACACAAGTCAGAACACAGTCTCTCTATTCTCTCATGTGCTTTCAGGTCCTCTGACTGGGAAAATGTCTTCTCACAATGAGAGCAGTGGTAGGTCTTCTCCTCCTGTGTATGTATTCTTTCATGCTTATTCAGATGCCTTAACCGGTTAAATCTCTTTCCACACTGGGAGCAGTGGTAGGTCTTATCCCCTCCTGTGTGTGTCCTCTCATGCCTAGTCAGACCCCCTAACTTGGTAAAACTCTTTCCACACAGGGAGCATTGGTAGAGCTTTTCTTGTGTGTGTCCCCTCTCATGCTTTTTCAGACTCGTTAACCACCTAAAACTCTTTTCACACTGGGAACAGTGGAAGGGCTTTTCTCCTGTATGTATTCTCTCATGTGCTTTCAGGTGTAGTAATCGGGTAAAACTATTTCCACAGTAGGAGCAGTGGTGTCGTCTCGCTGGTTTGGGCGTCTCTGTGTCTGGTTCCTCTGAAGGACTCTTTCTGCTGTCAGAGTGAGAGTCTGGTCTCTCTCCTGCCAAAGACAGAGTCATTTGTTTAATACTAAAGAGAGACCTGAATGAAATCTCCACATAATAAAACTGCTTTCCTATGTGGTTTAATCCAGACTAGATCCCTCAATAACCCGAGGTCAGTCTTCACAACATTACATCATTAAAAATAACATTACAGGATTAAAATCCAGACGGAAAAAATTTACACAAGAAGCAACCTAATATCACACAGTCAATCTAGTCATTTAGTAAATCTTAAATGTAGTAAATTTAGTAGATCTTAACACACTCCCATTCACCATTCTGAGATTTAAAAACAAATGATGTAAATGATGTAGAGCTCCAAATCTAATTTCTCAGGGAATGTCATGATGTCATAATAAGAGCTCTATAATAATAGATAATGTCATGGTTACAGGCTGAGCAGAGCTCTATAATAATAGATAATATCATGTTTATAGGCTGAGCAGAGCTCTGTAATAATAGATAATGTCATGTTTATATGCTGAGCAGAGCTCTATAATAATAGATAATGTCATGTTTATAGGCTGAGCAGAGCTCTGTAATAATAGATAATGTCATGTTTATATGCTGAGCAGAGTTCTATAATAATAGATAATGTCATGTTTATAGGCTGAGCAGAGCTCTATAATAATAGATAATGTCATGTTTAAAGGCTGAACAGAGCTCTAATAATAGATAATGTCATGTTTATATGCTGAGCAGAGCTCTATAATAATAGATAATGTCATGTTTATAGGCTGAGCAGAGCTCTGTAATAATAGATAATGTCATGTTTATAGGCTGAACAGAGCTCTATAATAATAGATAATGTCATGTTTATAGGCTGAGCTCTATTATCTAACTATAGCTTGACAACATTCATCTGTTTTCGTGATATGTATTATCTAACACTCACAATTTCTTTCCTTTTTGGTTACTAAGCAGTTCAATCAACATTTAGCAACTACATTAAACTAGCAACATTAGCAAACCCATTAGCTATATTTCAGAGGTTAAAAGTTGGATATGAAATGAAATGTGTCACGCAGTCGAATTTTACAATATACAGAATGTCGCACAAAATGTGTACATATTACTCTTTTGAAAACTCTCAAAACCTAACTTAACTACAACCTAACTTGACTACAACCTAACTTGACTACAACCTAACTTGACTACAACCTAACTTGACTACAACCTAACTTGACTACAACCTAACTTGACTACAACCTAACTTGACTACAACCTAACTTGACTACAACCTAACTTACTAACCTAACTAACTAACCTAACTTAAATAAAACCTAACTTAACTACAACCTAACTTGACTACAACCTAACTTGACTAAAACCTAACTTAACTAAAACCTGACTTAACTAAAACCTGACTTAACTTACATGAATTGCAATGAAAATCGGTGGTCAGCTAGCTAGAAGGGTGTATGTAGTCGTAGTTAATATTATTATTGTTTCTTGTTGACTATTCTAATTGAAATCATTCACGGTAAGGTAGTTATGTTGGATAAATAAAACACATAAGAAGCCGTATGTATCTTACATTAAAGGGCCAATGCAGCCGTTTTTAATCTCAACATCAAATCCTTTCTGGGTAACGATGAAGTAGCTTCCTGGTTTTGTTTTCAAAGATGTCCACTGTCTGGGTGTTCACTTCCCCCACGGGTTACTATAGCAACACACACCACTCCCCGTGGTTACTATAGCAACACACATCCCCTGTCATTTATATCTTGTTTGTCAATTCTGAGTGACATTAAAGTTGTGAATTTGCTAATCCATTGTTAAGGTTTTGTTGGTGACCCGCTCTTTGGTGGTTTACACATCTTACAGTGTAGTTATCAATTCCTCCATTAAATAATAACACATTCAAGCATCAACATTCAGTAGAACGCTGCTTTAAAACCACGCATCAGTTCATCAATAGTTTGTGCTCCTGTTTTTAAGACAGTACTTACTGGTCTTAATCAGATCTCCTGTCTCCTCCTCCTGTTCTTGTTCTTCCTTCTCTTTCAATGTGACAGTCATCTCTCCCTCCTTCACTCCAAAAACGGCATCCTCCTCTTCTTTTACTGTAACACCCTCCTCCTCTTTAACTCTGAACGTGTCTTTCTCTTCTTCTTTCAGGGTAACAGCCTCATCCTCTACTTCTTGTTTTATTGTAACATCCTCTTCTTCCTTCTCCTCTTTCAAGACAATGTTCAGCCACACATCCTCTTTCTCCGTCCAGCAGACCTCTTCTTTAGCAGGAGGAGAGTAGAATAGTGAACTCATGGTCGGGGATGTTAGGTAGCTAGTTAGCATTAGCGACTAGCCTAGCGCTAGGCAAATTTAAGGCATCTGCCTGACTAACAATGTAAATATGAAAATAAATGTGGCAACTAGCTATAAAACGGAAGTATGTTTAAAACACATAGGCAAATACGCACTGAAATAGTCTAAAAAGCTTGAACGTTTAGGCTATGTCGCCTATCATGCTACTGAAGTGACTGACTCGCTGTTGTTGATGAAAAAGCGTCCCATCCACTAGATTACACGTCACACTGGCAGCATGGCCTGGAAAAAAACACATCGCCATCTGCTGACTGGAGTGGATATACCGCAGTTATTTGATTTATTTAATCTTACATTTAACAAGGAATACGCCCCACTGCTGGAATAATCAGCAGATCTCATTCAAATTGGACGTGTTAATGCTGCTCAGGAAGTTTAGATTGAGGACCTAGAAGGTGAAAATGTAACTGTTGTTTATTTTTTGTTTTATTTTCACCAGGTAGGCCAGTTGAGATCAAGTTCTCATTTACAACTGCGACCTGGCCAAGATAAAGCAAAGCAGTGCGACAAAAAACAACACAGAGTTACACATGGGATAAACAAACGTACAGTCAATAACACAATAGAAAAATCTGCATACAGTGTGTGCAAATGGAGTAAGGAGGTAAAGCAATAAATAGGCCATTAGTGGCGAAGTAATTACAATTTAGCAATTTACACTGGAGTGATAGATGTGCAGATGAGGATGTGCAAGTAGAAATACTGGTGTGCAAAAGAGCAGAAAAACAAAAACAAATATAGGATGAGGCAGTTGGTTGGATGGGCTATTTACAGATGGGATGTGTACAGCTGCAGCGATCGGTAAGCTGCTCTGACAGCTGACGCTTAAAGTTAGTGAGGGAGATATAAGTCTCCAAAAGGCGGCCAAAGGAGGTGTTGGCTTTGGGGATGACCAGTGAAATATGCCTGCTGGAGCGCGTGCTACGGGTGGGTGTTGCTATGGTGACCAGTGAGCTGAGATAAGGCGGGGCTTTACCTAGCAAAGGCTTATAGATGACCTGGAGCCAGTGGGTTTGGCGACGAATATGTAGCGAGGACCAGCCAACCAGAGTGTACAGGTCGCAGCGGTGGGTAGTATATGGGGTTTTGGTGACAAAACAGATAGCACTGTGATAGACTACATCCAATTTGCTGAGTAGAGTGTTGGAGGCTATTTTGTAAATGACATCGCCAAACTCAAGGATCGGTAGGATGGTCAGTTTTACGAGGGTATGTTTAGCAGCATGAGTTAAAGGAGGCTTTGTTTTGCGAAATAGGAAGTTGATTCTAGATTTAATTTTGGATTGGAGATGCTTAATGTGAGTCTGGAAGGAGAGTTTACAGTCTAGCCAGACACTTAGAATATGTGGACAACTACAAATACCTAAGTCAGAACTGCCAAGAGTAGTGATGCTAGTCGGGCGGGCGGGTGCGAACAACAATCGGTTGAAGAGCATGCATTTAGTTTTACTAGCATTTAAGAGCAGTCGGAGGCCACGGAAGGAGTGTTGTATGGTGTTGAAGCTCGTTTGGAGGTTTGTTAACACAGTGTCCAAAGAAGGGCCAGATGTATACAGAATGGTGTCGTCTGCGTAGAGGTGGATCAGAGAATCCCCAGCAGCTAGAGCAACATCGTTGATATATTCAGAGAAAAGGAGTCAGCTCGAGAATTGAACACTGTGGCACCCTCATAGAGACTGCCAGAGGTCCGGACAACAGGCCCCCCGATTGACACACTGAACTCTATCTGATAAGTAGTTAGTGAACCAGGCGAGGCAGTCATTAGAGAAACCAAGGCTGTTGAGTCTGCCGATGAGAATAAGATGATTGACAGAGTCGAAAGCCTTGGCCAGGTCGATGAAGACGGCTGAACAGTACTGTCTTTTATTGATGGTGGTTATGATATCGTTTAGGACCTTGGCGTGGCTGAGGTGCACCCGTGACCAGCTCGGAAACCAGACTGCATGGTGGAGAAGGTACGGTGGGATTCGAAATGGTCGGTGATCTGTTTGTTCACTTGACTTTCGAAGACTTTAGGGCCACAACTGGGATGCCAAGAAACCCAGACTCATGCTGCACCTGCTCATGAGTGGAGGAACAAACACTCTCAGTCCTACCGAAGAGGTGGAGAGCAGCATCGCCCAAGAGGCAGAGGCACACCATATGGAGGCCACCTCCCCATTGCACCACAACACTATAGAGAACCCCTCTGCACCACAACACTATAGAGAACCCTCTGCACCACAACACTATAGAGAACCCTCTGCACCACAACACTACAGAGAACCCCTCTGCACCACAACACTACAGAGAACCCCTCTGCACCACAACACTACAGAGAACCCTCTGCACCACAACACTACAGAGAACCCCTCTGCACCCCAACACTATAGAGAACCCCTCTACACCACAACACTACAGAGAACCCTCTGCACCACAACACTACAGAGAACCCCTCTACACCACAACACTACAGAGAACCCTCTGCACCACAACACTACAGAGAACCCCTCTACACCACAACACTACAGAAAACCCCTCTGCACCACACCACTACAGAGAACCCTCTACACCACAACACTACAGAGAACCCTCTGCACCACAACACTACAGAGAACCCCTCTGCACCACAACACTACAGAGAACCCCTCTGCACCACAACACTACAGAGAACCCCTCTACACCACAACACTACAGAGAACCCCTCTGCACCACAACACTACAGAGAACCCCTCTGCACCACAACACTACAGAGAACCCTCTGCACCACAACACTACAGAGAACCCCTCTGCACCACAATACTACAGAGAACCCTCTGCACCACAACACTATAGAGAACCCCTCTACACCACAACACTACAGAGAACCCTCTGCACCACAACACTACAGAGAACCCTCTGCACCACAACACTACAGAGAACCCTCTACACCACAACAATTACAGAGAACCCTCTGCACCACAGCACTACAGAGAACCCCTCTACACCACAACACTACAGAGAACCCTCTGCACCACAACACTACAGAGAACCCCTCTGCACCACAACACTACAGAGAACCCTCTGCACCACAGCACTACAGAGAACCTTCTGCACCACAACACTACAGAGAACCCCTCTGCACCACAGCACTACAGAGAACCCCTCTGTACCACAACACTACAGAGAACCCCTCTGCACCACAACACTACAGAGAACCCTCTGCACCACAACACTACAGAGAACCCCTCTGCACCACAAAACTACAGAGAACCCTCTGCACCACAACACTACAGAGAACCCCTCTGCACCACAACACTACAGAGAACCCCTCTACACCACAACACTACAGAGAACCCTCTGCACCACAGCACTACAGAGAACCCCTCTGCACCACAACACTACAGAGAACCCCTCTACACCACAACACTACAGAGAACCCTCTGCACCACAACACTACAGAGAACCCTCTACACCACAACACTACAGAGAACCCTCTGCACCACAGCACTACAGAGAACCCTCTGCACCACAACACTACAGAGAACCCTCTGCACCACAGCACTACAGAGAACCCTCTGCACCACAACACTACAGAGAACCCCTCTGCACCACAACACTACAGAGAACCCCTCTGCACCACAACACTACAGAGAACCCTCTGCACCACAACACTACAGAGAACCCCTCTGCACCACAACACTACAGAGAACCCTCTACACCACAACACTACAGAGAACCCCTCTGCACCACAGCACTACAGAGAACCCCTCTGCACCACAACACTACAGAGAACCCCTCTGCACCACAGCACTACAGAGAACCCTCTGCACCACAACACTACAGAGAACCCCTCTGCACCACAACACTACAGAGAACCCCTCTGCACCACAACACTACAGAGAACCCCTCTGCACCACAACACTACAGAGAACCCCTCTGCACCACAACACTACAGAGAACCCTCTGTACCACAACACTACAGAGAACCCTCTGCACCACAGCACTACAGAGAACCCTCTGCACCACAACACTACAGAGAACCCCTCTACACCACAACACTACAGAGAACCCCTCTGCACCACAGCACTACAGAGAACCCTCTGCACCACAACACTACAGAGAACCCCTCTACACCACAACACTACAGAGAACCCCTCTGCACCACAACACTACAGAGAACCCCTCTGCACCACAACACTACAGAGAACCCTCTGCACCACAACACTACAGAGAACCCCTCTGCACCACAACACTACAGAGAACCCTCTGCACCACAACACTACAGAGAACCCCTCTGCACCACAAAACTACAGAGAACCCCTCTGCACCACAACACTACAGAGAACCCTCTGCACCACAAAACTACAGAGAACCCTCTGCACCACAACACTACAGAGAACCCCTCTGCACCACAAAACTACAGAGAACCCTCTGCACCACAACACTACAGAGAACCCCTCTGCACCACAGCACTACGGAGAACCCTCTACACCACAACACTACAGAGAACCCTCTGCACCACAACACTACAGAGAACCCTCTGCACCACAACACTACAGAGAACCCTCTGCACCACAACACTACAGAGAACCCCTCTGCACCACAGCACTACGGAGAACCCTCTACACCACAACACTACAGAGAACCCTCTGCACCACAACACTACAGAGAACCCTCTGCACCACAACACTATAGAGAACCCTCTGCACCACAACACTACAGAGAACCCTCTGCACCACAACACTACAGAGAACCCTCTGCACCACAACACTACAGAGAACCCTCTGCACCACAGCAATTACAGAGAACCCTCTGCACCCCAACACTACAGAGAACCCTCTGCACCACAACACTACAGAGAACCCTCTGCACCACAACACTACAGAGAACCCTCTGCACCACAACACTACAGAGAACCCTCTGCACCACAGCAATTACAGAGAACCCTCTGCACCCCAACACTACAGAGAACCCTCTGCACCACAACACTACAGAGAACCCTCTGCACCACAACACTACAGAGAACCCTTTGCACCACAGCACTACAGAGAACCCCTCTGCACCACAACACTACAGAGAACCCTCTGCACCACAACACTACAGAGAACCCCTCTGTACCACAACACTACAGAGAACCCTCTGCACCACAACACTAGCCAATCAAAACCGTCCTTCAGTCAGTACAACAGAACTATTGATTCACCGTATTCCCATTCTACCGGCGCACAGGAAATACCTGACATCTGCCTTGTTAAGCGAAGCGCTAGCCCCCCCGCCCCCCCCTTCTCCGAGCAGGAGTCAGGGTCCTGAGCTTCTTAGACGATGGGCTAATATGGTGCAGGGTGGGACGGACTATCAATGAACTTGGGAAAGAGCTCTCTGTACCCAACACTGCACACTCAAATCATGCGAGCAACACTTTCTCCAGAAAAGAGTGGTATCGTTTACAAATTGCCTTTCAACATTCAAGCTGCAGTCCATGCTGTATCATTGGGCTCCACCTAGCCGCTGCAGTCCATGCTGTACCATTGGGCTCCACCTAGCTGCTGCAGTCCATGCTGTACCATTGGGCTCCACCTGGCCGCTGCAGTCCATGCTGTACCATTGGAGTCCACCTAGCCGCTGCAGTCCATGCTGTACCATTGGAGTCCACCTAGCTGCTGCAGTCCATGCTGTACCATTGGGCTCCACCTGGCCGCTGCAGTCCATGCTGTACCATTGGAGTCCACCTAGCCGCTGCAGTCCATGCTGTACCATTGGAGTCCACCTAGCCGCTGCAGTCCATGCTGTACCATTGGGCTCCACCTAGCTGCTGCAGTCCATGCTGTACCATTGGAGTCCACCTAGCCGCTGCAGTCCATGCTGTACCATTGGAGTCCACCTAGCCGCTGCAGTCCATGCTGTACCATTGGAGTCCACCTAGCTGCTGCAGTTCATGCTGTACCATTGGAGTCCACCTAGCTGCTGCAGTCCATGCTGTACCATTGGGCTCCACCTAGCTGCTGCAGTCCATGCTGTACCATTGGGCTCCACCTAGCTGCTGCAGTCCATGCTGTACCATTGGAGTCCACCTAGCCGCTGCAGTCCATGCTGTACCATTGGAGTCCACCTAGCCGCTGCAGTCCATGCTGTACCATTGGAGTCCACCTAGCCGCTGCAGTCCATGCTGTACCATTGGAGTCCACCTAGCCGCTGCAGTCCATGCTGTACCATTGGGCTCCACCTAGCTGCTGCAGTCCATGCTGTATCATTGGGCTCCACCTAGCCGCTGCAGTCCATGCTGTACCATTGGAGTCCACCTAGCCGCTGCAGTCCATGCTGTGCCATTGGGCTCCACCTGGCCGCTGCAGTCCATGCTGTACCATTGGGCTCCACCTGGCCGCTGCAGTCCATGCTGTATCATCGTGCTCCACCTAGCTGCTGCAGTCCATGCTGTACCATTGGGCTCCACCTGGCCGCTGCAGTCCATGCTGTACCATTGGGCTCCACCTAGCCGCTGCAGTCCATGCTGTACCATTGGGCTCCACCTAGCTGCTGCAGTCCATGCTGTACCATTGGGCTCCACCTAGCCGCTGCAGTCCATGCTGTACCATTGGGCTCCACCTAGCTGCTGCAGTCCATGCTGTACCATTGGAGTCCACCTAGCTGCTGCAGTCCATGCTGTACCATTGGAGTCCACCTAGCTGCTGCAGTTCATGCTGTACCATTGGAGTCCACCTAGCTGCTGCAGTCCATGCTGTATCATTGGGCTCCACCTAGCTGCTGCAGTCCATGCTGTACCATTGGGCTCCACCTAGCTGCTGCAGTCCATGCTGTACCATTGGGCTCCACCTAGCTGCTGCAGTCCATGCTGTACCATTGGAGTCCACCTAGCTGCTGCAGTCCATGCTGTACCATTGGGCTCCACCTAGCCGCTGCAGTCCATGCTGTACCATTGGAGTCCACCTAGCCGCTGCAGTCCATGCTGTACCATTGGAGTCCACCTAGCCGCTGCAGTCCATGCTGTACCATTGGGCTCCACCTAGCTGCTGCAGTCCATGCTGTACCATTGGGCTCCACCTAGCTGCTGCAGTCCATGCTGTACCATTGGAGTCCACCTAGCTGCTGCAGTCCGTGCTGTACCATTGGGCTCCACCTAGCCGCTGCAGTCCATGCTGTACCATTGGAGTCCACCTAGCCGCTGCAGTCCATGCTGTACCATTGGAGTCCACCTAGCCGCTGCAGTCCATGCTGTACCATTGGGCTCCACCTAGCTGCTGCAGTCCATGCTGTACCATTGGGCTCCACCTAGCTGCTGCAGTCCATGCTGTACCATTGGAGTCCACCTAGCTGCTGCAGTCCGTGCTGTACCATTGGGCTCCACCTAGCTGCTGCAGTCCATGCTGTATCATTGGGCTCCACCTGGCCGCTGCAGTCCATGCTGTACCATTGGAGTCCACCTAGCCGCTGCAGTCCATGCTGTACCATTGGAGTCCACCTAGCCGCTGCAGTCCATGCTGTACCATTGGGCTCCACCTAGCTGCTGCAGTCCATGCTGTACCATTGGGCTCCACCTAGCTGCTGCAGTCCATGCTGTACCATTGGGCTCCACCTAGCTGCTGCAGTCCATGCTGTACCATTGGAGTCCACCTAGCCGCTGCAGTCCATGCTGTACCATTGGAGTCCACCTAGCTGCTGCAGTCCATGCTGTACCATTGGGCTCCACCTAGCTGCTGCAGTCCGTGCTGTACCATTGGGCTCCACCTAGCCGCTGCAGTCCATGCTGTACCATTGGAGTCCACCTAGCTGCTGCAGTCCATGCTGTACCATTGGGCTCCACCTAGCTGCTGCAGTCCATGCTGTACCATTGGGCTCCACCTAGCTGCTGCAGTCCATGCTGTACCATTGGAGTCCACCTAGCCGCTGCAGTCCATGCTGTATCATTGGGCTCCACCTAGCCGCTGCAGTCCATGCTGTACCATTGGGCTCCACCTAGCCGCTGCAGTCCATGCTGTACCATTGGAGTCCACCTAGCCGCTGCAGTCCATGCTGTACCATTGGAGTCCACCTAACCGCTGCAGTCCATGCTGTACCATTGGAGTCCACCTAGCCGCTGCAGTCCATGCTGTACCATTGGGCTCCACCTAGCTGCTGCAGTCCATGCTGTACCATTGGGCTCCACCTAGCTGCTGCAGTCCATGCTGTACCATTGGAGTCCACCTAGCCGCTGCAGTCCATGCTGTACCATTGGAGTCCACCTAGCCGCTGCAGTCCATGCTGTACCATTGGGCTCCACCTAGCTGCTGCAGTCCATGCTGTACCATTGGGCTCCACCTAGCCGCTGCAGTCCATGCTGTACCATTGGGCTCCACCTAGCTGCTGCAGTCCATGCTGTACCATTGGGCTCCACCTAGCTGCTGCAGTCCATGCTGTACCAAAAGTACATTTGAATGACACTAAGTGGCAGTGTTTTAACAACTAATGTCGGTTTGCCTGAGGCTGATGCCGTGCAGGTGTTGGTACACATGCATATACACACACTCTCATTCAAATTAACACATACAAGAACACACACATACATGTAATAGTGCCAGACATGCACACAAACATATATAGTTGGCATTGCTGTTATGATTTTAGTTGTTCTTGATGTCCTTTGTTTTAAATGTATTATTTAGTTAGATTTTATTTTTGCATTGTTGTTTGCTGTTTTCTTCTTTCTTTTCCTTTTGTCTCTTTAGTTCATCCTCTTGGTTGTTGGTGCATCGGGGGGTTCTTGGGGGAATGGAATTCATTGTATTTTTTTCTCTACCTGTAGGGACTGTGGGAGTGGTCTCGATTGTTTGAAAGACAGCTATTGGGGAACTGTGGGGGGATCTTGGAGGGTTCGGGTTCACGTTTTTTGGCCTGGTGGTAGATCGGTCAACATGCCCTTGAGCAGGGCATTGGCCCTGGATGCTTCTGTGTGTCGCTCTGAATAGGAATCTGTTGGATGACTGGTGGGATGTAGTTATTGAGCGGCTTCATTGCAAGTATATTGTATGTTTCGAATATTCAATAAATAAAAAATAAATAAATAACTTACTGGAGCTTTAAGGCCGGTTCATCTTGCACTCCGGCACTTCCTCCCAGTGCTGAGAGGACAACTTCTCATATTCCTCCCAGTGCTGAGAGGACAACATCTTATATTCCTCCCAGTGCTGAGAGGACAACACCTCATATTCCTCTCAGTGCTGAGAGGACAACACCTCCTATTCCTCCCAGTGCTGAGAGGACAACATCTCATATTCCTCCCAGTGCTGAGAGGACAACATCTCATATTCCTCCCAGTGCTGAGAGGACAACATCTCCTATTCCTCCCAGTGCTGAGAGGACAACTTCTCATATTCCTCCCAGTGCTGAGAGGACAACTTCTCATATTCCTCCCAGTGCTGAGAGGACAACTTCTCATATTGAGCAGTGCTGAAAGGACAACTTCTCATATTCCTCCCAGTGCTGAGAGGACGACATCTCATATTCCTCCCAGTGCTGAGAGGACAACACCTCATATTCCTCCCAGTGCTGAGAGGACCACTTCTCATATTCCTCCCAGTGCTGAGAGGACAACTTCTCATATTCCTCCCAGTGCTGAGAGGACGACATATCATATTCCTCCCAGTGCTGAGAGGACAACATGACACGGACAGACGACAATGATTTGTGACAGGTTTGTGACAGTTTACCGATCATTGCACCTGTACACAGCCCATCTACAGGCTACAGCCGACAGCCTACAGTCTACAGGATACAGCCAACAGGCTACAGCCTACAGGCTACAGCCAACAGGCTACAGTCTACAGTCTACAGGCTACAGTCTACAGCCTACAGCCAACAGCCAACAGCCTACAGCCTAAAAGCCTACAGCCAGCAGCCTACAGCTTACAGCCTACAGCCTACAGCCAACAGGCTACAGCCTACAGGCTACAGCCAACAGGCTACAGTCTACAGTCTACAGGCTACAGTCTACAGTCTACAGGCTACAGCCTACAGTCTACAGGCTACAGCCAACAGGCTACAGTCTACAGCCTACAGCCTACAGCCTACAGCCTACAGGCTACAGCCTACAGCCTACAGCCAACAGGCTACAGCCAACAGGCTACAGCCTACAGCCAACAGCCTACAGGCTACAGGCTACAGGCTACAGCCTACAGCCAACAGCCAATAGCCTACAGCCTACAGCCTACAGTCTACAGTCTACAGTCTACAGGCTACAGTCTACAGTTTACAGTTTACAGTCTACAGTCTACAGCCTACAGCCTACAGCCTACAGCCTACAGCCTACAGCCTAGAGTCTACAGCCTACAGCCTACAGCCTACAGCCTACAGCCAACAGGCTACAGCCTAGAGTCTACAGCCTACAGCCTACAGCCTACAGTCTACAGCCTACAGCCTACAGCCAACAGGCTACAGCCTAGAGTCTACAGCCTACAGCCTACAGCCAACAGGCTACAGCCTACATCCTACAGGCTACAGCCTACAGCCTACAGCCTACAGCCAACAGGCTACAGCCTACAGCCTACAGCCTACAGCCAACAGCCTACAGCCTACAGTCTACAGCCTACAGCCTACAGGCTAGAGTCTACAGCCTACAGCCTACAGCCTAGAGTCTACAGCCTACAGTCTACAGCCTACAGTCTACAGCCTAGAGTCTACAGCCTACAGTCTACAGCCTAGAGCAGGGGTGGGCAAACTTTTTGACTCGCGGGCCACAATGGGTTCTAAAATTTGACAGAGGGGCCGGGCCAGGAGCATTTGGAGGGAGTGTTTGGGCCGGATATACTAAAGCATTAAATGTAGTGTGTGCAAACCTCATAGCACAGTAAGAACACTACAACCCAATTTATTAACTGTCTTTCAAATGTGAAAAATAGCCCTTATCAGTTAATAAATTTGTCTCAAGGAATATGCAAGATATGGCATTTACATACTATTTCGCAGATACCGGGATGAGGAAATGTAAATAGATTAAAATAACATACGCACTGTGATTTATCAAGATTGCGTCTGTTTTTAATAAGTTTCAATCGAAGGTGCAAAGTTAAAGAAATCAACATTTATTGAAAAATGGAATCACTTTCAACATTCAAAACATATTATTACACAACGAAATACTCAAGCTCAATAATATCTACTTGTGTTAAACTCCGCAAAATCATGGATGGATTGTCCTGACCGCGCGCTCTACAAACTCGCCACGGACGAGTTTGTCCACTCCTTATTAAACACTCGGCATTCGCTGTCCACTTTCCTTCTCTTTGGTCCGCTCATTTTCACAGAAGGGCTTAATGGTGACGTGAAACGAAGTGAAAATTAAAGTGAAATAAAGAGAAATACGCGCCACTCCAACAACGGTCAATGTGTTTTGAGTGCGCCATCTATTGGGGAAACGTGGGCATTGCAGGGAAAGGGGAAAAAAAGGAGGTTTTTACTATAATTTGGACAAGTTCGGCGGGCCGGATTAAAAAGCCTAACGGGCCGTATGTGGCCCGCGGGCCGTAGTTTGCCCATGTCTGGCCTAGAGTCTACAGCCTACAGCCAACAGGCTACAGCCTAGAGTCTACAGCCTACAGCCTAGAGTCTACAGCCTACAGCCTACAGCCTACAGTCTACAGCCTAGAGTCTACAGCCTACAGTCTACAGCCTAGAGTCTACAGCCTACAGCCTACAGCCTACAGCCTACAGCCTACAGTCTACAGCCTACAGTCTACAGGCTACAGCCTACAACCTACAGCCTACAGTCTACAGCCTACAGCCTACAGCCTACAGCCTACAGTCTACAGCCTACAGCCTACAGCCTACAGCCTACAACCTACAGCCTACAGCCTACAGGCTACAGCCTACAGCCTACAGGCTACAGGCTACAGCCAACAGCCTACAGTCTACAGCCTACAGCCTACAGCCTACAGTCTACAGCCTACAGCCTACAGCCTACAGCCTACAGGCTAGAGCCTACAACCTACAGCCTACAGCCTACAGCCTACAGTCTACAGCCCACAGCCTACAGTCTACAGCCAACAGCCTAGCTTTGCTAGATCTTTCTTTGCTGCACCTCACCCTATTACCAGACAGTAATCAAGACAGGACAAGACCACAGCCTAGAGCCTACAGCCTACAGCCTAGCTTTGTTAGATCTTTCTTTGCTGCACCTCATCCTATTACCAGACAGTAATCAAGACAGGACAAGACCACAGCCTGAACAACAATTACAGATGATTGTTTTTTTGTGTGTCCAAAAAACGCAGAACATATATTTTTATTATAACAGACATACCTCTGCCCCATCTTCACAACAACACTGTCAATATGACTTGACCGTGATAACTGACCCTCCCAATGTTACTCCTGGGAGTTCACAACAACTCTGTCAACATGACTTGACCGTGATAACTGACCCTCCCAATGTTACTCCTGGGAGTTCACAACAACTCTGTCAATATGACTTGACCGTGATAACTGACCCTCCCAATGTTACTCCTGGGAGTTCACAACAACTCTGTCAATATGACTTGACCGTGATAACTGACCCTCCCAATGTTACTCCTGGGAGTTCACAACAACTCTGTCAATATGACTTGACCGTGATAACTGACCCTCCCAATGTTACTCCTGGGAGTTCACAACAACTCTGTCAATATGACTTGACCGTGATAACTGACCCTCCCAATGTTACTCCTGGGAGTTCACAACAACTCTGTCAACATGACTTGACCGTGATAACTGACCCTCCCAATGTTACTCCTGGGAGTTCACAACAACTCTGTCAATATGACTTGACCGTGATAACTGACCCTCCCAATGTTACTCCTGGGAGTTCACAACAACTCTGTCAACATGACTTGACCGTGATAACTGACCCTCCCAATGTTACTCCTGGGAGTTCAGCTTCTTCCAACTTGGTCAACGGTCACATCCTTACTGTACCACTCCAGTTGGACTGAGAAGATGGAGGCCTGTGGGAACAGGGTCCGAGGGGGCAGGGTAGTTGACCTCATATTATGGACTGAGAAGATGGAGGCCTGTGGGAACAGGGTCCGAGGGGGACAGGGTAGTTGACCTCATATTATGGACCATTTCAGAGACAGAAGTTGGGGTTTGTCAATGTGAATGTGGTGGTTGAACTAATTTCTTTACAAACAGAAATGATTATTCTGGGGTCCCCCCCTCCCCCGCCATTTTCAATGAGATTAGAATACCTTGCGTGCCGCTCCTCTTTGTATGCAGTCTGGTGTTATGCTTTAAATTCATACTCATTACAAATCTGCACTAATCAATCAACACATGCTTTCCTTTGGACATCTGCTAATAATATACAACAACACCATATAGGTGCAGTGAAATGTGTTGTTTTACAGGGTCAGTCATAGTAGTATGATAGGTGTTGTTTTACAGGGTCAGTCATAGTAGTATGATAGGTGTTGTTTTACAGGGTCAGCCATAGTAGTATGATAGGTGCAGTGTAATCTGTTGTTTTACAGGGTCAGCCATAGTAGTATGATAGGTGTTGTTTTACAGGGTCAGTCATAGTAGTATGATAGGTGTTGTTTTACAGGGTCAGCCATAGTAGTATGATAGGTGTTGTTTTACAGGGTCAGTCATAGTAGTATGATAGGTGTTGTTTTACAGGGTCAGCCATAGTAGTATGATAGGTGCAGTGTAATGTGTTGTGTTACAGGGTCATTCATAGTAGTATGATAGGTGTTGTGTTACAGGGTCAGCCATAGTAGTATGACAGGTGCAGTGAAATGTGTTGTTTTACAGGGTCAGTCATAGTAGTATGGTGGTGCAGTTTAATGTGTTGTGTTACAGGATCAGTCATAGTAGTATGATAGGTGCAGTGTAATGTGTTGTATTACAGGGTCAGCCATTGTAGTATGATAGGTGCAGTGTCATGTGTTGTTTTACAGGATCAGACATAGTAGTATGATAGGTGTTGTTTTACAGGGTCAGTCATAGTAGTATGATAGGTGTTGTTTTACAGGGTCAGCCATAGTAGTATGATAGGTGTTGTTTTACAGGGTCAGCCATAGTAGTATGATAGGTGTTGTTTTACAGGGTCAGCCATAGTAGTATGATAGGTGTTGTTTTACAGGGTCAGTCATAGTAGTATGATAGGTGTTGTTGTACAGGGTCAGCCATAGTAGTATGATAGGTGTTGTTTTACAGGGTCAGTCATAGTAGTATGATAGGTGTTGTTTTACAGGGTCAGTCATAGTAATATGATATGTGTTGTGTTACAGGGTCAGTCATAGTAGTATGATAGGTGTTGTGTTACAGGGTCAGCCATAGTAGTATGATAGGTGTTGTTTTACAGGGTCAGCCATAGTAGTATGATAGGTGTTGTTTTACAGGGTCAGTCACAGTAGTATGATAGGTGTTGTGTTACAGGGTCAGCCATTGTAGTATGATAGGTGTTGTATTACAGGGTCAGCCATTGTAGTATGATAGGTGTTGTTTTACAGGGTCAGACATAGTAGTATGATAGGTGTTGTTTTACAGGGTCAGTCACAGTAGTATGATAGGTGTTGTGTTACAGGGTCAGCCATTGTAGTATGATAGGTGTTGTTTTACAGGGTCAGACATAGTAGTATGATAGGTGTTGTTTTACAGGGTCAGACATAGTAGTATGATAGGTGCAGTGTAATGTGTTGTGTTACAGGGTCAGCCATAGTAGTATGATAGGTGTTGTTTTACAGGGTCAGCCATAGTAGTATGATAGGTGTTGTGTTACAGGGTCAGTCATAGTAGTATGATAGGTGTTGTGTTACAGG
Source organism: Salvelinus namaycush (assembly GCF_016432855.1). Classification (NCBI taxonomy): domain Eukaryota; kingdom Metazoa; phylum Chordata; class Actinopteri; order Salmoniformes; family Salmonidae; genus Salvelinus; species Salvelinus namaycush. Next base: position 231,693 of record NW_024059641.1, on the reverse strand, counting down.
GTCAGCCATAGTAGTATGATAGGTGTTGTGTTACAGGGTCAGTCATAGTAGTATGATAGGTGTTGTTTTACAGGGTCAGACATAGTAGTATGATGGGTACAGTGTAATGTGTTGTGTTACAGGGTCAGCCATAGTAGTATGATAGGTGTTGTTTTACAGGGTCAGACATAGTAGTATGATAGGTGTTGTGTTACAGGGTCAGCCATTGCTCAAGGACACATCAACTGATCTTTCAGATGTTTTCCTGTTCTACTCTGGTATTCAAACCGCTATAACCGTTATAACCGTTAGGCTACTTGCCGCACATTATTTTATTATTATTTGATGAAAGATTTTTTTTTTTTTTATTAGATTTTTTTGTTGTCTGGAAATAAAATAACAATTTCTCTCAAAAGCGTGACGCAGTCCAGTCGGCAGAAGGCGATGTGCGTCTTTCAGGCGACACTGCTAGTGTGACGTATAATCTAGTGGACGGGACGTTTCTTCGTCAACAACAACAACAGCAGCTAGTCAGCCACCTCACTACATTTCTCGATAAAATAGTCGTTGTATAGTTGCACCTGTGTTTTAAAAATACGTATGTCTTATAGCTAGCTAGTTTCCCCATTTAATTTCATATATACGTTGTTAGGTAGCTGGCTTGATAAATTAGCCTATCACTAGGCTAACGAACGCTAGCTAGTTAGCTAACGTCTCCGACCATGAGTTCACTAAGCTACTCTCCTCCTGCTACAGAAGAGGACGTCTGCTGGACGGAGAAAGAAGTTCTCGTGAAAGAGGAGGAGGAAGAGGAGGATGTTACAATACAAAAACAAGAAGAGGGTGAGGCTGTTACAGTGAAAGAAGAAGAGAAAGACGTTTCAGTGAAAGAAGAGGAAGACTCGTTCAGAGTGAAAGAGGAAGAGGATGTTACAGTAAAAGAAGAGGAGGATGCAGTTTTTGGAGTGGAGGAGGATGAGGGGGAGATGACTGTCACATTGAAAGAGGAGAAGAAGGAAGAACAAGAACAGGGGGAGACAGGAGATCTGATTAAGACCAGTAAGTACTGTCTTAAAAACAGGAGCACAAACTATTGATGAACTGATGCGTGGTTTTAAAACAGCGTTCTACTGAATGTTGATGCTTGAATATGTTATTATTTAATGTAGGAATTGATAACTACACTGTAAGATGTGTATACCACCAAAGAGCGGGTCACCAACAAAACCTTAACAATGGATTTACACGCAAAATCACATCTTTAATGTCTCACAGAATGGACTTGCTCTTATCATGACTCAAATTACATTGTATTACACTGGAGAGTGATTCCATGCCAACGTGGCCCGAAAATATTTTTTGTATCTCAGAATATAATGTTTTGGCAATTCTCTCATAGAAACCTCATTGGAGGAAGTATGTTCGATATGTTTTTTTACATTTGTAACACAAACCATGTTTGAGAGAACCATGATAAAAGTGGCCATTTTAGGACCTTTTTAGACCTATACATGCCTCCTGTTAGACCCCATGACCTCTGAACCCTACGTGATACAGACAACATCTTGGTGTCATTATGTTCCTTATAGTGTGCTCTAACATATAGAGTCTAGATTATCTTGGAGTCATTATACTCCTTATATTGTGCTCTAACATATAGAGTCTAGATTATCTTGGAGTCATTATACTCCTTATATTGTGCTCTAACATATAGAGTCTAGATTATCTTGGAGTCATTATACTCCTTATATTGTGCTCTAATATATAGAGTCTAGATTATCTTGGAGTCATTATACTCCTTATATTGTGCTCTAACATATAGAGTCTAGATTATCTTGGAGTCATTATACTCCTTATAGTGTGCTCTAACATATAGAGTCTAGATTATCTTGGAGTCATTATACTCCTTATATTGTGCTCTAATATATAGAGTCTAGATTATCTTGGAGTCATTATACTCCTTATAGTGTGCTCTAACATATAGAGTCTAGATTATCTTGGAGTCATTATACTCCTTATAGTGTGCTCTAACATATAGAGTCTAGATTATCTTGGAGTCATTATACTCCTTATAGTGTGCTCTAACATATAGAGTCTAGATTATCTTGGAGTCATTATACTCCTTATAGTGTGCTCTAACATATAGAGTCTAGATTATCTTGGAGTCATTATACTCCTTATAGTGTGCTCTAACATATAGAGTCTAGATTATCTTGGAGTCATTATACTCCTTATATTGTGCTCTAATATATAGAGTCTAGATTATCTTGGAGTCATTATACTCCTTATAGTGTGCTCTAATATATAGAGTCTAGATTCTGAGATCTATTTTTATATATACATTTTTGACAATCTCAAAAGTAGCCTTTCTGATCCAGCTCATTTTTATACATATATCATTTGTAACGATATAGCATCCTCTTCAAACAATTCACATGGATTCTTGGTACTTTTTAATGATATGACCCGTTTTATAAATTGAAATGGAAAACTTGTATTTTTTGACATCTTTTACTGAGGTCTCAGTAGCCTAGCCCTGTTGTAGATATAGAGGATGTAGCCTAGCCCTGTTGTAGATATAGAGGATGTAGCCTAGCCCTGTTGTAGATATAGAGGATGTAGCGTAGCCCTGTTGTAGATATAGAGGATGTAGCCTAGCCCTGTTGTAGATATAGAGGATGTAGCCTAGCCCTGTTGTAGATATAGAGGATGTAGCCTAGCCCTGTTGTAGATATAGAGGATGTAGCCTAGCCCTGTTGTAGATATAGAGGATGTGGCCTAGCCCTGTTGTAGATATAGAGGATGTAGCGTAGCCCTGTTGTAGATATAGAGGATGTAGCCTAGCCCTGTTGTAGATATAGAGGATGTGGCCTAGCCCTGTTGTAGATATAGAGGATGTGGCCTAGCCCTGTTGTAGATATAGAGGATGTAGCGTAGCCCTGTTGTAGATATAGAGGATGTAGCCTAGCCCTGTTGTAGATATAGAGGATGTGGCCTAGCCCTGTTGTAGATATAGAGGATGTAGCCTAGCCCTGTTGTAGATATAGAGGATGTAGCCTAGCCCTGTTGTAGATATAGAGGATGTAGCCTAGCCCTGTTGTAGATATAGAGGATGTAGCCCTGTTGTAGATATAGAGGATGTAGCCCTGTTGTAGATATAGAGGATGTAGCCTAGCCCTGTTGTAGATATAGAGGATGTAGCCTAGCCCTGTTGTAGATATAGAGGATGTAGCCTAGCCCTGTTGTAGATATAGAGGATGTAGCCTAGCCCTGTTGTAGATATAGAGGATGTAGCCTAGCCCTGTTGTAGATATAGAGGATGTAGCCTAGCCCTGTGTCCATAGAGTATCCATAGTGTGTCCATAGATGTTTGCCCATGGAAGAAGTGGTCAGAAAAGGACTTTTTGGACCTGAATGGCAAAACATTCAGGAGATGTGGGGGGCGGCAGGTAGCGGCAGGTAGCCTAGTGGTTAGAGCATTGGACTAGTAACCAAAAGATTGCAAGATCGAATCCTCGAGCTGACAAGGTGAAAATCTGTCGTTCTGCGCCTGAACAAGGCAGTTAACCCACTGTTCCCCGGGTAGGCCTTCATTAAAAATAAGAATTTGTTCTGACTTGCCTAGTTAAATAAAGGTTACATTTATTTATTTTAAATGTTCAAAGTTGACCCGTTTTCTATTCCCCACCAGACCATGAGACATCCATGTTTTAATCACTGGAATAGAGAAACGGTTGAGTTTGATATCATTGAAAAACATAAAGGGTTGTTAAACTGTTTTATAACCCCCCCCCCCAATTCTTTTTATTTTTAATTATTACATTTTTAACCTTTTAACATCAATTATCTAAAAACATGCAAACTCCTTGTTTGCACATGTTGTAGTTTAGACCCTACTTTACATCATCTGAGGTTTTTGAGTCTTGCCTGCCATCGGTTGAATACAGGGTGGGTGTCATTTCAATTATACACATAGAATTCATAGAATGGACCCTTCAGACCAGTGGTGGAAAAAGTACCCAACTGTCATACTAGAGTAAAAGTAAAGATTCCTTAATAGAAAATGACTCAAGTAAAAGTAAAGATTCCTTCATAGAAAATGACTCAAAAGTAAAGATACCTTAATAGAAAATGACTCAAGTAAAAGTCACCCAGTAAAATACTACTCGAGTAAAAGTCTAAAAGTATTTGGTTTTAAATATACTTAAGTATCAAATGTAATTCCTAAAATATAATTTTAAGTATAAAAAGTAAAAGTATTAATAATTTCACATTCCTTATATTAAGCATACCTGACCGCACAATGTTCTTGTTTTGTTATTTTACGGATAGCCAGGGGCACTCCAACACTCAGGCGTCATTTGCAAACAATGTATTTGTCAGATCAGATGCAGTAAGGATGATCAGGGATGTTCTCTTGAAAAGTGTGTGAATTTGACCATTTTGCTGTCCTGCTAAGCATTCAAAATGTAACGAGTACTTTTGGATGTCAAGGAAAAGTACTTAGGTAGTACTTTAAAGTATCTTTACTTAAGTACTTTGCACCTCTGCTTCAGACCACTGCAGTACATCTGTGATAAGGTGCGTCTCGGTGAGAGGTGTAGGAGTCAGGCGCAGGAGAGCAGGGATATCTGAGAAGCGTGTTTAATCATATAGTCCACCAATACAAAAATGGCACAGATGAAAATCCAAAAAACTACGCTCTCGATATTCAGAAACTCGTGCAAACGCACGGAGGAACAAACACAGTTCCGACACTTTACATACACGTGCGTAATAGTGAAAACAACAAACATCACATATAATCGAGCGCAAATACACACAAGCTTAATCCCGCACGAACTAAGGCAGGCAACAGGTGCCCTATATACACACAGAAATAAACGCAAATGAAACCAGGTGTGAAAAGGATCACAGACAAAACAAACAGAAAAGGAAAAAGGGACCCGTTGGCGGCTAGTAAACCGGCGACGCCGACCGCCGAGCGCCGCCCGAACAGGGAGAGGAGTTACCTTCGGTAGAAGTCGTGACAACATCATTGAAATTGTAATGAAATTTACATTTTAACTTCTAATTACTTCCACAAAGATGGCCGCCGGTCCGTCCAACCGTTGAATGTCAACTTAAATGGTCCTCTCTATTCTGTTTAATTTTTATGATTTCCAACAGGTTTCTTATGGAGGGTTGACAGTATAATTTAAAACAACTGATATTCCCATTCAAGTTCAACATTCTCTGATGTGTGGACCTCCAACCATCTTTGTGGTTCAACTTGGAGGTCGAAATGTACATTTTATGACCATTTTAGTACATTTTTCGACCAAAACATGACAGCCATGAGAACAAGATTAGATTTGGAGCTCTACATCTTTTTTTTTTTTTTTTTTAATCTCACCAAGTTTACGTTTAATGGTGTAATGTTGTGAAAACTGACCTTGTGTTATTGAGGAATGTAGGGGGGGGGGGGGGGGGATCTAGTCTAGATTAAACCTCATAGGAAGACAGTTTTATCATGTGGAGGTTTCATTCAGGCCCCTGTTTAACTAAATAATATGTTTGTCTTTGGCAGGAGAAAGACCAGACTCTCCCTCTGACAGCAGGAAGAGTCCTTCAGGGGAACCAGACCCAGAGACGCCCAAACCAGCGAGACAACACCACTGCTCCCACTGTGAAAAGAGTTTTACTAAGTTACGAAACCTAAAAGAGCATGAGAGGACACACACAGGAGAAAAGCCTTTCCAATGTCCCCAGTGTGGAAACAGTTTTAGTCAGTTAGGGAGCCTGAAAATACATAAGAGAATACACTCTGGAGAGAAGCCTTACCGCTGCTCCCACTGTGGAATTACTTTTACCTGGTTAGGAAGCCTGAAGTCACATGAGAGAATACACACAGGAGAAAAGTCCTACCACTGTTCCCACTGTGGAAAGAGTTTTAGGTGGTTAGAAGGCCTGACAAAGCACGAGAGGACACACACAGGAGAAAAGCCCTACCAATGCTCCCACTGTGGAAAGAGTTTTACTCAGTTGGGGAACCTGAAATCACATCAGAGGAGACATACACAGGAGGAGAAGACATACCACTGCTCTCATTGTGGAAAGACATTTTCCCAGTCAGAGGACCTGAAATCACATGAGAGAATAGAGAGGCTGTGTTCTGACTTATGTTTTTGACTGAGAATTAGTGTTTTTGTTCATGCCAAATGAAATCGTATTGTTTATATGAAATCATAAAAAAAAAAACTTTACTTTTGCTTTTGTTTTTTATCTGGAGACCTGATCATGTCTAAAATCAGATAAAATATTTTAAAATATGTATATTATTTTTCTTATGAGCCTCGATTGATTGGAGGCAAAATGTCAACCCTATGATGTTGTTCATTATATTATTTGCAAAATGTAAATTATTATATAAGTAAGTAGCCTTCTAGAACAGTTAATAGAAACAGGAGCCTTGTCTTGTATGATCCAGAACGTCTGTCTGACATTGTGAGAGTAATAAGGAAAATATTTTTAGTTTTCATTGTATTTCCATATCTTGACAGGCTATATATAATTTGACCGCATCAATGCATTTCTAACGATTACAATCTGTATAAAGTCCAGTAATTTGTTACATTAGAGGCACGTGTGAAAGGTAATCCATTGTGTAAATACTGTTAAAAGACTAAGAGATAATACATTTTGAAATGGAAGGAGAGATGTCTGATCTGCTCTGTTGGAACATTTTGCCACACTGCCATATACGACATCACACAACAGGTTGAAGTCAAAGAGGGGTTTCTTTGACATGATGTCATCAATGGGTTCCCAAATATGAGCAGAAGATGCTGCTGAATGTGTGGCCATGACTCACGACTCATTCAGTTCTGCAGAACAGCAGTGTGTTGCCTATACCCTTACAGGAGGAAGCTGTTGAGGGTGGATGGCTTATTGGGGAGTGTTGTCTACTCATTCAACGTATATTTACCTTCTTGCTAAAGCAACTTGAGTTATAATAGTCCTCTCTCTGTGTTCTTATTGGTTAATCTCTCTGTGTTCTTATTGGTTAATCTCTCTGTGTTCTTATTGGTTAATCTCTCTGTGTTCTTATTGGTTAATCTCTCTGTGTTCTTATTGGTTAATCTCTCTGTGTTCTTAAGCCACAACGGAGACAAATTAAAGCTGTACTCAAGTTGTACTCAAACTTTGACACGAGCACCTCTATTTCAGTCTCTGAAAAGTTTTATTTTTTCATCGCTTTTTTTGTTGTTGATTGTGTCATATTTCATGGTACGGTGTTGTATATTTCCCCCGTGGGCTTTATCAAAGGGATGATTTTGACCATATATGGTTAATTAGGGGCATTTCGAAATGCAAATAGCCAAGGTGGTGCAGTAGCACTGAAGCTCAGAACAATTTGTATTTTATGAATGGTTATCTCCTACCAGTGTGCTGTGACACTCGTAGGGTTGTTTGACAAATCACACCTTTTCTATGCCTACAAACATTCTAAATTCCATTCGAAAGTAGTATTTGGAATATATATATATATATAATATATATAATAGTTTCTACACAATATTGATACATGAGGCTCCAGGACTCTTCGCTGGCCACTCCAGAACAGAACACTCCAGAACAGAACACTCCAGAACAGAACACTCCAGAACAGAACACTCCAGAACAGAACACTCCAGAACAGAACACTCCAGATTTGATTTGAGTTTAGGGTTGTTGTCCTGCTGGAAGACCTACAACCTTCAACAGAGACACAGACGTCAATTCAATGTCTAGCAACTGGAACGAGCTGCAGAAAACAGTAAAACTGGACAGTTTTATATCTTCATTCAAAGACTCAATCATGGACACTCTTACTGACAGTTGAGGCTGCTTCGTGTGATGTATTGCTGTCTCTACCTTTGTGCTGTTGTCTGTGCCCAATAATGTTTGTACCATGTTTTGTACTGCTACCATGTTGTGCTGCTGCCATGTTGTGTTGTCATGTGTTGCTGCCATGCTATATTGTTGTCTTAGGTCTCTTGGTGTAGTGTGGTGTCTCTCTTGTCGTGATGTGTGTTTTATCCTATATTTTTATTCATTTTTAATCCTAGTCCCCGTCCCCGCAGGAGGGCTTTTGCCTTCTGGTGGGCCTTCATTGTAAATAAGAATTTGTTCTTAACTGACTTGCCTAGTTAAATAAAGGTTAAAAAACACACTCTATTATGCATGGGAATAATGCTGGTGTTTTATATCCAACATGATGGTGTTTTATATCCAGCATGATGGTGTTTTTAATGTCCAACATGATGGTGTTTTATATCCAACATGATGGTGTTTTATATCCAACATGATGGTGTTTTATATCCAGCATGATGGTGTTTTATATCCAACATGATGGTGTTTTATATCCAACATGGTGTTTAATATCCAACATGATGGTGTTTTATATCCAACATGATGGTGTTTTATATCCAACATGATGGTGTTTTATATCCAACATGCTGGTGTTTTATATCCAACATGCTGGTGTTTTATATCCAACATGATGGTGTTTTATATCCAACATGATGGTGTTTTTAATGTCCAACATGATGGTGTTTAATATCCAACATGATGGTGTTTAATATCCAACATGATGGTGTTTTATATCCAACATGATGGTGTTTAATATCCAACATGATGGTGTTTAATATCCAACATGATGGTGTTTTATATCCAACATGATGGTGTTTTATATCCAACATGATGGTGTTTTATATCCAACATGATGGTGTTTTATATCCAACATGATGGTGTTTTATATCCAACATGATGGTGTTTTATATCCAACATGATGGTGTTTTATATCCAACATGATGGTGTTTTATATCCAACATGATGGTGTTTTATATCCAACATGATGGTGTTTTATATCCAACATGATGGTGTTTAATATCCAACATGATGGTGTTTTATATCCAACATGATGGTGTTTTATATCCAACATGGTAGCAGCACAACATGACAACAACATGACAACAACATGGTAGCAGCACAACATGACAACAACATGACAACAACATGGTAGCAGCACAACATGACAACAACATGGTAGCAGCACAACATGACAACAACATGGTAGCAGCACAACATGACAACAACATGGTAGCAGCACAACATGACAACAACATGGTAGCAGCACAACATGACAACAACATGGTAGCAGCACAACATGACAACAACATGACAACAACATGGTAGCAGCACAACATGACAACAACATGGTAGCAGCACAACATGACAACAACATGGTAGCAGCACAACATGACAACAACATGACAACAACATGGTAGCAGCACAACATGACAACAACATGACAACAACATGGTAGCAGCACAACATGACAACAACATGACAACAACATGGTAGCAGCACAACATGACAACAACATGGTAGCAGCACAACATGACAACAACATGACAACAACATGGTAGCAGCACAACATGACAACAACATGGTAGCAGCACAACATGACAACAACATGGTAGCAGCACAACATGACAACAACATGACAACAACATGGTAGCAGCACAACATGACAACAACATGGTAGCAGCACAACATGACAACAACATGACAACAACATGGTAGCAGCACAACATGACAACAACATGGTAGCAGCACAACATGACAACAACATGACAACAACATGGTAGCAGCACAACATGACAACAACATGACAACAACATGGTAGCAGCACAACATGACAACAACATGGTAGCAACACAACATGACAACAACATGACAACAACATGGTAGCAGCACAACATGACAACAACATGACAACAACATGGTAGCAACACAACATGACAACAACATGACAACAACATGGTAGCAGCACAACATGACAACAACATGACAACAACATGGTAGCAACACAACATGACAACAACATGACAACAACATGGTAGCAACACAACATGACAACAACATGGTAGAAGCACAACATGACAACAACATGGCAACAACATGGTAGCAGCACAACATGACAACAACATGACAACATGGTAGCAGCACAACATGACAACAACATGGTAGCAGCACAACATGACAACATGGTAGCAGCACAACATGACAACAACATGGTAGCAGCACAACATGACAACAACATGGTAGCAGCACAACATGACAACAACATGGTAGCAGCACAACATGACAACAACATGACAACAACATGGTAGCAGCACAACATGACAACAACATGGTAGCAGCACAACATGACAACAATATGGTAGCAGCAACACATGACAACAACATGGTAGCAGCACAACATGACAACAATATGGTAGCAGCAACACATGACAACAACATGGTAGCAGCAACACATGACAACAACATGGTAGCAGCACAACATAACAACAACATGGTAGCAGCACAACATGACAACAACATGACAACAACATGGTAGCAGCACAACATGACAACAACATGACAACAACATGGTAGCAGCACAACATGACAACAACATGACAACAACATGGTAGCAGCACAACATGACAACAACATGACAACAACATAGTAGCAGCACAACATGACAACAACATGGTAGCAACACAACATGACAACAACATGACAACAACATGGTAGCAGCACAACATGACAACAACATGACAACAACATGGTAGCAACACAACATGACAACAACATGACAACAACATGGTAGCAGCACAACATGACAACAACATGGTAGCAACACAACATGACAACAACATGACAACAACATGGTAGCAGCACAACATGACAACAACATGACAACAACATGGTAGCAACACAACATGACAACAACATGGTAGAAGCACAACATGACAACAACATGGTAGCAGCACAACATGACAACAACATGGTAGCAGCACAACATGACAACAACATGGTAGAAGCACAAAGCATTGTACAAACATTATTGGCCACAGACAACAGCACAAAGAGGAAGAAGGTAGAGACAACAATACATCAGGCAAAGCAGCCACAACTGACAACTGACATTATATTGTCAGGATTGGAGTTAAATCCTTAACTAGGTATTAATTTATTAAAATGTTATTAATTAAGCAGACTCATATCAAACCAACAACCCTGGCGTTGCGTGCGCCATGCTTTACCAACTGTGCGGCACAGAACTATTCTACCATTATATATTCATAATGTACATATTCACATGTAGCTACAGGTCTGCATAGACGAAAGTATTGGCTGTAAGAAGTCAGACAAAACATATTTGCTCATCTTTAAATTAATAAACAATGTAGTGAATATTTTTCTAAACTGCGTTACTCATTCCAGTCAGCTGACGGCGATATGCGTCTTCAGATGGTGACGTCATATCTAGTGGACTACACGACACCGGAAGCTGTTTCAACAACACGGATGCTGACTCATTCAACCACCTCCGTAGCCTGGTATCCAACATACAACCGAAAACATTGAAGCTCTTTGGACCATTATTGATCTCGGTGTTTTTAACACAATCCTCTTTACGTATCTACTATTTAACTTAAGCGTAACTTGTTTGCTCAATTTACACATTTGTTGATTATACTGAACCTAAGCTAATCGTCAATGCTAGCTAGCCCACCATGAGCTCTCCAAGCTACTCTCCTCCTGCTAAAGAAGAGGTCTGCTGGACGGAGAAAGAGGGTCTGTGGCTGAACGTTGTCGTGAAAGAAGAGGGGGAAGAGGAGGATGTTTCCGTAAAAGGAGAGGAAGAAGCTTTCAGAATGAAAGAGGAGGAAGAGGAGGCTATCAGTATCACGTTTAAAGAAGAGGAAGAACCTTTTGGAGTGGAAGAGGAGGCTATCTCAATAAAAGAGGAGGAGGAAGACGTTTGGAGAGATGAAGAGGGAGAGGAAGAGGAGACTGAAGATCTGATTAACACCCGTGAGTACTGTCTTAAAAACACAGCCAGAAACTCTGCAGTTGTTGAACTAATGTGTGGTTTTAAAGCCAAAGGGGCATTGCACTGAAATGTGCTCCTCACCAGAACCCCAAATATAAGCTCGTAAAGCTCCGTTGTGTGTAAACAATGCAAATGTAAACAAACACTGTATTTGACTCAAAACGTATTTAAAACGATCATTTTGATCTCATGGTCGGTCCTTGCATCCACAGCTCTGTCTATGAATTAGAGTTGTTCCATTCCTTCAAGCCCTCAGCTACTCTCCCCTATCTGTTCATTAGGACAGTGGAGACTGAATTAGAGTTGTTCCATTCCTTCAAGCCCTCCGCTACTCTCCCCTATCTGTTCATGAGGACAGTGGAGATATAAAACGTTTAAGTACCAAATCAAGTGTTATTGGTCACATACACATGGTTAGCAGACGTTAATGAAATGACATTTTATTTCTTCAGCCTCATGAGGTTGAAGAGACGCTGTTGCACCTTCATCACTACACTGTCTGACCATTTCAGTTTGTCTGTGATGTGTACGCCGAGGAACTGAAAAGTTTCCGCCTTCTCCTCTACCCTCGGCTACACTCCCCTATCTTTTTATTAGGACACTGAAGCGTTTAATGACCAATAACAGGGGAGGTTCACATTTTTTAGAGGTATGAGGGGTATGGCTCTACCTTTCTCACTCATTATTATTCATGATCCATTCATGATTATCCCTAATCGTGTTAGCATCCACATTAATATACAAGTGTTCAGAAACATATTCTATTCTTGTGTGACACGATACATTATTTACCGTTCATTTCTGTTGGGTACAACATCATCTGAAACGCAACCAAAACAAACTGCAAATGCATCCAACATGTTTGTAGAGTCACAAGCTTGATATAGTTATTATGTTATAGGAATGTGAGACCAAATACTAAACTTATGACTACTTCAATACACATATAAGTGAATTTTGGCCAAATACTTATGACGCATTCAAATGTGAGAGACTAGATACATGAAGTCATTTTATTTCTAAATGGTAGAACAGATACCCTGAAAATACCCTCAAATAAAAGGTGACGTTCTGTGCTGTCTCATATGAAGCATTTGATCTCATATCTAAAATTCTGGAGTATACAGTCACATTAAACTGTTATCTTCCCTGTCTGAATAAATACGTAGGGGAGTATATATCGTTTATTTAAGCAATTAGGCCCGTATACCACAGGTATGTCAAAACATTTATTTTTACTGCTCTAATTACCTTTGTAACCTGTTTATAATAGCAATAAGGCACCCCGGGGGTTTGTGGTATATGGCCAATATACCACGGCTAAGGGCTGTTCTTAGGCACAGTCGAACTCCCATATTACCTGACCTCTTTACTAACCTGTAAGAGTAGGAGTTACCCTACCCAATCACAGGGATGGAACACTCCCATATTACCTGACCTCTTTACTAACCAATAAGAGTAGGAGTTACCCTACCCAATCACAGGGATGGATAACTGTAAATTCCAACTGCTGCTACAGACGTAGGAAAAACAGCTGAGGCATTCCATGTCATTTCAGCAACTGATCTCTGAGGAAATGAAGCTAATTGATTAGCCCTTTTGATTTATAAGGATTCACATAATATTCTATAAATATAGTGTCCAACATCCAATTAGGACCAAACTTCTTCCTACCTTTTGAGTAGACATTAGGAATCCAACAACCAGTATATATTTTTTAATAGACAGCTACTATCTATCTACTTAAATTTGGAATAAAAAGGTCCCACGGTTGCGTGAAGTGTTTTTTGGAGAGACAGAAAGGAGAGGGGGACCCTTGTCCTCCATTACTACTGTACTGCTAATATTCACAACCTTTTGGGTTTTTACATTAAAAAATAAATATATATATATTTCAGACAATGACGGCCTAGGAACATTCATAGAGGAGGAAGGACCGGTGTGTTCCTTTATGGAAAAGAACTCATGTCAAACACCATCCCTGCTCTCCTTAGTCTGTGCTCCACTACCATCCCTGGTCTCCTTAGTCTGTGCTCCACTACCATCCCTGGTCTCCTTAGTCTGTGCTCCACTACCATCCCTGGTCTCCTTCGTCTGTGCTCCACTACCATCCCTGGTCTCCTTAGTCTGTGCTCCACTACCATCCCTGGTCTCCTTAGTCTGTGCTCCACTACCATCCCTGGTCTCCTTAGTCTGTGCTCCACTACCATCCCTGGTCTCCTTAGTCTGTGCCCCTACCATCCCTGGTCTCCTTAGTCTGTGCTCCACTACCATCCCTGGTCTCCTTAGTCTGTGCTCCACTACCATCCCTGCTCTCCTTAGTCTGTGCTCCACTACCATCCCTGGTCTCCTTAGTCTGTGCTCCACTACCATCCCTGGTCTCCTTAGTCTGTGCTCCACTACCATCCCTGGTCTCCTTAGTCTGTGCTCCACTACCATCCCTGGTCTCCTTAGTCTGTGGCCCTACCATCCCTGGTCTCCTTAGTCTGTGTGTTTTATTCTAAAATGTATCACAATACCCCATTATGCCAAAGCAAAAACAGGTTTAGATTTTTTGCAAATATATTGAAACTATTCCCCAGGATAACTAGTCTCAGAGTAATGTAAGATCCCAGGATAACTAGTCTCAGAGTAATGTAAGATCCCAGGATAACTAGTCTCAGAGTAATGTAAGATCCCAGCATAACTAGTCTCAGAGTAATGTAAGAACCCAGGATAACTAGTCTCAGAGTAATGTAAGATGCTTGGAAAAAGAAGCTGAAAAGAATAACAGAATGGCACCATTAGAACTAAAATGTGTCGCCTGGATGTCAGACCCCCAACCCTCCAAACGGAATAAATAATAAAATGTGTCTCCTTGACAACATTAGAACCTCGGTACGTTTACTGTGTACTGGGTCGAGACAAAGGAATGATGTAAACAAATAATCCAAAATATTTTTGTCAATGAGACAGTATATAAACAAAGGAATGACCGAACCCCCTTTGGTGACTGAATGCTTGTAAGGAAAACTAGATGATCAAAACATTAGATCACATCAAATAAGCCTGAGTGGTTTCACCTCCTCCCAGACTATACTGGATACTACAGTTATACTGGATACTACAGTTATACTGGATACTACAGTTATACAGGATACTACAGTTATACAGGATACTACAGTTATAACTATACATAGTTATACAGGATACTACAGTTATACAGGATACTACAGTTATAACTATACATAGTTATACAGGATACTACAGCTATACAGGATACTACAGTTATAACTATACATAGTTATACAGGATACTACAGTTATACAGGATACTACAGTTATACAGGATACAGGATACTACAGTTATACAGGATACTACAGTTATAACTATACATAGTTATACAGGATACTACAGTTATACAGGATACTACAGTTATAACTATACATAGTTATACAGGATACTACAGTTATACAGGATACTACAGTTATACAGGATACTACAGTTATACACAGTTATACAGGATACTACAGTTATACAGGATACTACAGTTATAACTATACATAGTTATACAGGATACTACAGTTATAACTATACATAGTTATTCCAAAGGTGGGCTACTTACTATCCACTGTTTGCAAGCCACCGTTGCTGATCTATTTAATTTATTTATTTCACCTTTATTTAACCAGGTAGGCAAGTTGAGAACAAGTTCTCATTTACAATTGCGACTTGGCCAAGATAAAGCAAAGCAGTTCGACACATACAAAAACACAGAGTTACACATGGAGTGTAACAAACATACAGTCAATAATACAGTAGAAAAATAAGTCTATATACAATGTGAGCAAATGAGGTAAATGCAAAAAAAGGCCATGGTGGCAAAGTAAATACAATATAGCAAGTAAAACACTGGAATGGTAGATTTGCAGTGGAAGAATGTGCAAAGTAGAAATACTGGGGTGCAAAGGAGCAAAATAAATAAATACAGTAGGGGAAGAGGTAGTTGTTTGGGCTAAATTAAAGATGGGCTATGTACAGGTGCAGTAATCTGTGAGCTCCTCTGACAGCTGGTGCTTAAAGCTAGTGGGGGAGATAAGTGTTTCCAGTTTCAGAGATTTTTGTAGTTCGTTCCAGTCATTGGCAGCAGAGAAGTATGCTCCAGGAAGTATATCTCACTGGTCATCCCCAAAGCCAACACCTACTTTGGCCGCCTTTCCTTCCAGTTCTCTGCTGCCAATGACTGGAACGAATTGCAAAAATCGCTGAAGTTGGAGACTTATATCTCCCTCACTAGCTTTAAGAATCAACTATCTGAGCAGCTTACCGATCGCTGCAGCTGTACACAGCCCATCTGTAAGTAGCCCATCCAATGCTGACCTCATCCCCATGTTTTTATTTACTTTTTTTGCTCACACCAGTATTTATATATTATATATGTTATATATGTTACAGTCACATATATTCTACTTGCACATCATCATCTGCACATCTATCACTCCAGTGTTAATATGCTAAATTGTAATTACTTTGCTACTACGGCCTATTTATTGCCTTATTGCCTTTGTACTCCATTTGCACACACTGTATATAGATGTTTCTATTGTGTTATTGTCCTTTAGTTTATCCCAACTCTGTTGTTTTTGTGGCACTGCTGTGCTTTATCTTGGCCAGGTTGCATTTGTCAATGAGAGCTTGTTCTCAGCTGGTTAAATAAAGGTGAAAAAGAAAATGGAGGAATTGTTCATGACGTCCTCCAGTGATTAAAAAAAAAAAAAAACGTTTCCTGTTGAAAAGTGATATATAAATACAGTAAAGTATAAACACACTAAAGGGAAACAAATAAATGTTTTGAGCAAAATAGTGTTTTTTTTTAGACAACTGCAAACTAGAAGGAGTGAGTGATGTCATAGTAAGGCCTTCAAGGAGTTGGCTTGATGGGTAGTCGTGATGTCATCCAATAGGAGACTGATCTTCATGTGAATATTCATTATTCTTTTTTAAATCCTTCCTGTTCTGTCAAGTTGGTTGTTGATCATTGCTAGAAAGCCATTTTCAAGTCTTTCCATAGATTTTAAAGACGATTTAAGTCCAAACTGTAACTAGGCCACCCAGGAACATTCAATGTCATCTTGGTTTGCTCCTCCAGTGTAGATTTGGCCTTGTGGTTTAGGTTATTGTCCTGTTAGGACAGTTTTTTGTATTCAGATCTCTGAAATGCACTCTACCTACGTAACATTTAGTTTCCTTATATTACGTTGGGAAAGCAGCTTTCATAGGCACAGAAATTCTAAATAATTTCAGAGTTTGCTAAATCCAATGGTTCTAACCGAAAGTCCCCGTAACTTTATTGACAACACCCAAATGGATACTGTCATTAATGTGGTTCTTCAATAATTACACATAATTCTTAATACTGTAGCTGTTTAGTTAGTCACATGTTCATCGATCATCAGCTGATCCAGGAAATCATTTTCTGAATGACAGTCACATGACAAACATCACAACATGCAACAACAACCAAAGTGCTTCTTCATTCATTACTCTGGTAAAGACAGTTATGCCGTGCTCCATGTTGGATCCAACATCCCTAACAAATTGATGTTTATAATGTTATTGTCTGCTTGATTTACAGTAGGTTCTCGTTAGTCTGTTTGGACACAGAGATACTTAGCTCATAATGTGTAGAGAACTGTTCCTTGATGGATAGGCTATTGTACAACACACAGAGCTATTTTCCTTTTATTTGTTGTTAGGTGAAGTTATGGGTCCTACAGTAGGTCTATGTTGTTGTTAGGTGAAGTTATGGGTCCTACAGTAGGTCTATGTTATTGTTAGGTAAAGTTATGGGTCCTACAATAGGTCTATGTTGTTGTTGTTAGGTGAAGTTATGGGTTCTACAGTAGGTCTATGTTGTTGTTAGGTGAAGTTATGGGTTCTACAGTAGGTCTATGTTAGGTGAAGTTATGGGTCCTACAGTAGGTCTATGTTGTTGTTAGGTGAAGTTATGGGTCCTACAGTAGGTCTGTGTTATTGTTAGGTGATGTTTTGGGTCCTACAGTAGGTCTATGTTGTTGTTAGGTGAAGTTATGGGTCTTACATTAGGTCTATGTTATTGTTAGGTAATGTTATGGGTCCTACAGTAGGTCTATGTTGTTGTTATGGGTCCTAGAGTACACTATGTATGTCATGCAATAACAACCAAAGTGCTTCTTCGTTCATTACAGGTATATTTGTTGTTAGGTGAAGTTATGGGCCAATTTGGCAAACAGTGTACAAACCCTCATTGTCAGGTTGATGGAAAAGCTAGACAAAGAGCATTTTACTGGTTGAAGTGTTTTTTAAATACAAAGCGGTTGATTTGCGATGATGACACAAACATTATATTAAGCAGGACATTCAAACGAGCCTTACAATTATAATCCAAAGTAGTGTGAAATGTACTCATAAGCAACCTGGAAATGGAGGCTACTCCCATGAGTTTTCCCCCATTCACATTCAGAATACATTGTGAAAAACTAAAATCTTTGCTCACCATTTTTGCTCCAGGCAGATATACTACATCCATAACTAGTGGTTTCCTCATTACCAGATATACTACATCCATAACTAGTGGTTTCCTCATTACCAGATATACTACATCCATAACTAGTGGTTTCCTCATTACTAGATATACTACATCCATAACTAGTGGTTTCCTCATTACCAGATATACTACATCCATAACTAGTGGTTTCCTCATTACCAGATATACTACATCCATAACTAGTGGTTTCCTCATTACCAGATATACTACATCCATAACTAGTGGTTTCCTCGTTAGCAGATATACTACATCCATAACTAGTGGTTTCCTCATTACCAGATATACTACATCCATAACTAGTGGTTTCCTCATTACCAGATATACTACATCCATAACTAGTGGTTTCCTCATTACCAGATATACTACATCCATAACTAGCGGTTTCCTCATTAGCAGGGAGGAGTTTCTACAACCAAATTGCATTTGCATCGCCCTCGTGCCGCAATTGTATTAAACACAGAAAGGGGCCTATATTGGAGACGAAAAGTCGTCTGGCACACTGCTTACAGTTTCAACAACATGAATAACTTATTTCAAGTCTACAAGCTTAGATGTTACTACTAATGTGAAAACAAGACAAAATATGACTGTTCTTGCTCATTTTAAGACAAATGTCAAATAATCATTACATTCATTACAGACGTCAATTGTTGTACAACTTCATGGTTACGCTGTTGGCATCACTTTTTACAGTGGATTTCCGCTGTTGTGGGCCTTTAACCATATGTCTGACTTTGTTGTTCACACAGGAGAGAGACGGGACTACCGTGGGTCCTCTGGGGAGCCTCAACAACCTCATGATGCTGACAAGGCAGAGAAGAGTCTCTCCACATCAGAACACCTCAAGAAACACCAGCAGAGATCCACAGGGAAGAAACCTCACTGCTCTGACGGTGGGAAGAGATTCACCTCCTCAGCAGGCATTAAAATTCATCAGAGAATCCACATAGTGGAGAAACCTTATAGCTGTACTCAATGTGGGAAGAGTTTTACTCATTCAACCAGCCTGATATCACACCAGAGAACACACACAGGAAAGACATCTTATATCTGTAGCTGTGGTATATGTGGGAAGAGTTTTACTCGGCCAAGCACCCTGATATCACACCAGAGAACACACACAGGAGAGAAACGAGAGAAACTGTATAGCTGTGATGAATGTGGGAAGAGTTTTTATACATCTAGCCATCTTATTGTACACCAAAGAACACACACAGGAGAGAAACCGTATAGTTGTACTCAGTGTGGGAAGAGTTTTTTTACATCTAGCAATCTGAAGAGGCACCAGAGAACACACACAGGAGAGAAACCTTTTAGCTGTACTCAATGTGGGAAGAGTTTTACTCAGCTAAGCAACCTGATATCACACCAGAGAACACACACAATAGATAAACCATATAGCTGTCATGAATGTGAGATGAGTTTTATTAGCCTAAGCAGCCTGATGTCACACCAGAGAACACACACAGGAGAGAAACTTTATAGCTGTACTAAATGTGGGAAGAGTTTTAATACATCCAGCATTCTGACTAGACACCAGAGAACACACACAGGAGAGAAACCGTATAGCTGTGATCAATGTGGGAAGAGTTTTGCTACATCTGGCCAGCTGACTTCACACCATATAACACACACAAGAGAGAAACGTTATAGCTGTGATCAATGTGGGAAGAGTTTTGTTCAATCTGGCAATCTAAAAGTACACCAGAGAACACACACAGGAGAGAAATCGTATAGCTGTAATCAATGTGACAAGAGATACTCTAATAAAAGGTGTCTGATCAAACATCAGAAAATACATGAAGGAGTTGTTTCATGATATCAATGAAATAATGTCACAATGTAGAATGTTTTAACATTGTAGAAGGAGTATTTTAATGATGTCACAATGTAGAATGTTGTAGTAGGAGTATTCTAATGATGTCACAATGTAGAACCCTAAACGTTTGTCCCCTGTTCTATTGATTTCAACATGATATGGATATTAGCCTCAGGGGGAAAATACCAGGCTCTGAATTGAAAGAGTACTATTTATGTGATTTAACAAGAAGTGACTAACACAAAAAGTGCTGTGTTACACTTACCACGTTGGTGACCCACTTGAATCAAAATGCAACACCTCAAAATGTAGCGAGCTGTTTTCTACAAATTGTCCTCTAACCAGGGATGTACACATTATTCCCAGATTCCGTGTTGTTTTTGAGCTGTTAGTTTTAACAGGACGTGCAACCTCATCTCCCTCCTCTCGCACAATTGATTTCAACATGATATCGATGAGTGATGACAAATAAGTGTTGCGTTCCTTTCTTTAGCGACCCCTACATTTAAATGCATCACTCCAAAATGTAGCTGACTGTCTTCTGCAGGTTGTCCTCTAACCAGTGAGGTAAAAGATATCTCCCATTTCCTTGTGTTTTTTAGATGTTAGTTTCAACAGCACGAACAACCTGATCTCCCCCCCTAATCGATATCAGTGATTTATTGCTACTTGTCAAAACAACAGGGTTTTTGGTGCTTGTGTCCATGGTGAGGACAACTTGGTTTCTGATTGTCTCAAGTTTGGGCAGTCAAAAAGATTTGTGTTTTGTGTTTAGCCAGTGCGTTCCATGGATCACAAATTATTTTGAATTTCCGTATTAGAGATAAGTTATGTTTGGGCTCGTTCCAAGGGGACGAGAGTTCCTAGAAGCTAGTGAGTTTTAGGAAGAGAAAAATACACGTTATTTTTCATGTTTTTATAGGTGAAGGTGAAGCATTGTAGTTGATTATAATGTGAAATGGAAGTTGTTTTCAAGGGGACGTAGGATGTATCTGATGTATCTTTTACAGCAGACAGTATCTGCTGTAAAAACAGTACACTTTGTGTAGAGACCAGGGTCTGGCCCTGGGGTCATCTCTCCCTGGTACCATATAGAACAGAAACATTAACTCATGCTCTGGAATGCGGTCTCTTCAGGTTTTATCACCCAAAAGACATTGTAAATCTCTTGTCAGTGTTATCGTTCCAAGGGGAGGAGAGTCCTAGAAGCTAGTGGGGGAAAAATACACTTTTTCTTGTTTTTAATTGTTGATAGCCAGTAGACACCATGTTTATATTGGTGAAGAATTGTAGTTGATTATATTGTGAAATGGAAGTTGTTTTCTGTTGGTGGTGCACATTCTTTTAAGGTGTTAGTCTTTGGTTTTTCCATTTATGTTTTGAGGTTGGACTTTAGCGAGTATAGCTCGTTAGCACGTAGGACGCACTGATTGGTGTCACCTCGTTAGTCAGTATGTGTTACACCTGTGCTGGCTTGTCCATCTCGTTTGTGGGAAGGTGTTTCACCTGAGTTGGTCCAGGTTCTATTTAAGAGTGTCTGGCCCAGTGCTCCAGTTGTGTTGATAGATGTGGAGAGTCAACACCTTTAGTTGCTCCACCTTTTTGGTTTACTTTCTGTCTTTAAGTGTGGTGTGGGTTTTTCTTTTGTTTGCCTCTTCTTGGGCAGATTTAGTGGGTGTCATAGTGGGTGTCTTTTAGGTCCCAGTTGTTACCAGTCAATTTTCAATCGATGCCCCCGTAGTGTCTTTCAGAGCCCCTCCTAAAAAACAAGTTATGTTTTGGGTTGGATGTAGCATCATATTGTTAATATTTGAATCAATGGCATTTCCTTTGCAATGCTCATTAGTCTTTCGGTTGTTCTTCGTTTTTTTATCCTCAATATTTCAGTTTATTTTCATTGTTTTCTCCTGTGAAGCCATTGTGTTGCATCCATGTCTGAAATGTGCTGCATAAATAAAGCTTGATTTGACTTCAACAAATGAACCCAATGACTGACCAATCAACAGACTCTTGGTCCCTCTTAGTATTTGTTAATGAATAGAATACAGTATATACATATGAGATGAGTAATACATAGACTAAGATACAGTAGAATAGGATAGCATACAGTATATACATATGAGATGAGTAATGCCAGATATGTAAACATGCAGGAGATCCATGAAGGAAAGACAGTGATGGTGCTCAGTGACGTTGTTGCAAATGGTGGGGAACAACCAATCACGAAGAGGGATCGCCAGCTGTGAACGCTTTAGCATGCTGGAGACAACCATGGAGAATGTGAATCAAGTGTTCCAATTGTAAAACGTTTGATTTAATTACATCAAGTGTTCCAATGGTAAAACGTTTGATTTAATTACATCAAGCGTCCCAATGGTAAAACGTTTGATTTAATTACATCAAGCGTTCCAATGGTAAAATGTTTGAGTTCATTGTGACACGGTGTTTATTGCCACGTTGGGATGCAACCTTTTTTTAACCAGTTCTGATGGTTGTTAAAAGTGGATTTTGACATTATTATCGTTAAATCAACAGACTTAACACTCCCAACACTCCCACCTATCAATCTCTTTGGCACCGTAGACATCAAGTCACTTGACAGTAATGTTCCATACAATGTTGCATTCCATTTTTGAAAGGTCATTTTCATTGAAGACAATGAAAGTTATTAATTTTATGGAAATAAAATTTTAAATCAAGGCTGAGGCTCAAATAGTCGCCTTCACTTTACTTAAAGTGTAGGAAGCAGTGGAGTAAAACAATTTTACTCACCAGTGTAACAACAGCATTGCCTTAAAGTCCCACATGATGATGTATTGTTACACCATGTAG
This sequence comes from Salvelinus namaycush, assembly GCF_016432855.1. NCBI lineage: Eukaryota > Metazoa > Chordata > Actinopteri > Salmoniformes > Salmonidae > Salvelinus > Salvelinus namaycush. The sequence goes on along the minus strand of NW_024059641.1, from coordinate 208,587 downwards.
GAGCAGTATAGACCTAGTCTGTTCATTATATACATCTACATGATGTATTGTTACACCATGTAGGAGCAGTATAGACCTAGTCTGTTCATTATATACATCTACATGATGTATTGTTACACCATGTAGGAGCAGTATAGACCTAGTCTGTTCATTATATACATCTATATGATGTATTGTTACACCATGTAGGAGCAGTATAGACCTAGTCTGTTCATTATATACATCTACATGATGTATTGTTACACCATGTAGGAGCAGTATAGACCTAGTCTGTTCATTATATACATCTACATGATGTATTGTTACACCATGTAGGAGCAGTAGAGACCTAGTCTGTTCATTACATACATGATGTATTGTTACACCATGTAGGAGCAGTATAGACCTAGTCTATTCATTATATACATTACATGATGTATTGTTACACCATGTAGGAGCAGTATAGACCTAGTCTGTTCATTATATACATCTACATGATGTATTGTTACACCATGTAGGAGCAGTATAGACCTAGTCTGTTCATTATATACATCTATATGATGTATTGTTACACCATGTAGGAGCAGTATAGACCTAGTCTGTTCATTATATACATCTACATGATGTATTGTTACACCATGTAGGAGCAGTATAGACCTAGTCTGTTCATTATATACATCTACATGATGTATTGTTACACCATGTAGGAGCAGTATAGACCTAGTCTGTTCATTATATACATCTACATGAGGTATTGTTACACCATGTAGGAGCAGTATGGACCTAGTCTGTTCATTATATACATCTACATGATGTATTGTTACACCATGTAGGAGCAGTATAGACCTAGTCTGTTCATTATATACATCTATATGATGTATTGTTACACCATGTAGGAGCAGTATAGACCTAGTCTGTTCATTATATACATCTACATGATGTATTGTTACACCATGTAGGAGCAGTATAGACCTAGTCTGTTCATTATATACATCTACATGATGTATTGTTACACCATGTAGGAGCAGTATAGACCTAGTCTGTTCATTATATACATCTACATGATGTATTGTTACACCATGTAGGAGCAGTATAGACCTAGTCTGTTCATTATATACATCTATATGATGTATTGTTACACCATGTAGGAGCAGTATAGACCTAGTCTGTTCATTATATACATCTACATGATGTATTGTTACACCATGTAGGAGCAGTATGGACCTACAGTAGCTTGCTAATTACTTAGATTTAGTATGACTTAATGAAACTGCCTTAAATGTGCAGTAGTAAACATTTTTTATCCGCACTAATCAATCAACACATTCCTGTCTTTGTATGTCTCAATATAATAGTATTATTTTATTAAATCCATGTAAAATAATCTTTGTCTGAAAATAAAATATGATCCTCAACTGCGTTTCCCCTCCAGTCAGCAGACGGCGATGTGCGTCTTTCAGGCGACGCTGCCGGCGTGACGTATTATCTAGTGGACGGTTCTTCATAAACAGCTCGTCAACCACCTCGGTAGCTTGCTAGCCAACGTAGCCGAAAGATTCAAGCTATTTATACGCTTTTGGTGTATATTAGCTACTGTGTTTTCGACACACTTAGTTCGTATCTACTTGTTAACCTATTTAATATAATATTACGTTATTCTTTATTAGTCAGCTATAGTAGCTGGCTGGTTTAGTTAGCACTAGCCTAGTCGCTAATGATAGCTAGCTAGCTAACATCCCCGAACATGAGCTCCCTAAAACTCCCCCCTCCTGTTAAAGAAGAGGTGGTCTGCTGGACGGAGAAAGAAGCTCTTGGGCTGAACATTGTCGTGAAAGAGGAGAAGGAAGAAGAGGATATCACAGTAAAACAAGAAGTAGAGGATGAGGCTGTTAAAGTGAAAGAAGAAGAGAAAGACGTTTCAGTGAAAGAAGAGGAAGACTCCTTCAGAGTGAAAGAGGAGGAGGAGGATGTTACAGTAAAAGAAGAGGAGAAAGAGGAGGATGCAGTTTTTGGAGTGAAGAAGGAAGGAGAGATTACTGTCACATTGAAAGATGAAGAGGAGGAGATAGGAGATCTGATTAACACCAGTAAGTACTGCCTTAAATGTGTTTTTAACTTTGAATATTCAGAGTTGGCTCGTCAATACCTCTTCAACGGAGGGCCCAGGATGATGACTGATATGTCTAGAATCAGACGACTAGAGAGCAAGCTACCCCTTGTTTTCTCTGTACGGTTTCCAAAAGTGACTTAACATTTATATTTGAGAAGGGTCTATCTGCTGACCGCAGACTGGGGCACTGCATGTAGTGATTTTCATGTAGTGATGTTTTACGACACACCGTGCCGCCCAATAGTGCCATGCGAGAGTTGGGTTGGCTACAACAAAGATTATGGATATACTGACAAGATGTCTCTCCGCCCTAACAAGGGGAGTCGTTGTCCACAAAGCGGCACTGCGGGTTGTCTAGCTCCTGCCTATCCTTTCTTTGTATTGGTGGATACATCTTATTATTGTAATCTATTGTTTATGTTCTATGAGGGTTGTTGACGTCAACCGCCTGTATTCAATGGAGAGAGATGCTAAGCTACTAGCATGAATATGCACCGCCTGTATTCAATGGAGAGAGATGCTAAGCTACTAGCATGAATATGCATAGCGATCTGGAGACAACTCCTATAGTGTTTTTATTAAAGTTGTCGGTATGTCACGTGTCCACATAACAACGTAAGCATTACGAAACTTCTGTTATATCAAGTAAACTTCACGTAGCAAATAAGCCATTCATTTTGTTGTTGACCAAATTCGACACTTTCCACATTGGGTTGATAATTGTTTCCACTTGGATACAACCTACTGTAACCTACTGGCTTGACCTAGAGAGTTACAACCTACTGTAACCTACTGGCATGACCTAGAGAGATACAACCTACTGTAACCTACTGGCATGACCTAGAGAGATACAATCTACTGTAACCTACTGGCATGACCTAGAGAGTTACAACCTACTGTAGCCTACTGGCATGACCTAGAGAGTTACAACCTACTGTAACCTACTGGCATGACCTAGAGAGATACAATCTACTGTAACCTACTGGCATGACCTAGAGAGATACAATCTACTGTAACCTACTGGCATGACCTAGAGAGATACAACCTAATGTAACCTACTGGCATGACCTAGAGAGATACAATCTACTGTAACCTACTGGCATGACCTAGAGAGATACAACCTACTGTAGCCTACTGGCATGACCTAGAGAGTTACAACCTACTGTAGCCTACTGGCATGACCTAGAGAGTTACAACCTACTGTAACTAGACTCTATACAGCCCATCTGTAAATAGCCCATCCAACTGCCTACCTCATCCCCATGTTTTTATTTACTTTTTTTGCTCACACCAGTATTTCTACTTGCACATCATTTGCACATCTATCACTCCAGTGTTAATTTGCCAAATTGTAATTACTTTGCTACTATGGCCGATTTATTGCCATACTTCTGTACTCCATTTGCACACACTGTATATCGATTTTTCTACTGTGTTATTGACTGTACTTTTGTTTATCCCACGTGTAACTCTGTTATTTTTGTCGCACTGCTTTGCTTTATCTTGGCCAGGTCACAGTTGTAAATGAGAACTTGTTCTCAACTGGCCTACCTGGTTAAATAAAGGTTAAGTAAAAAAAAATATTAATTGTTCATGACGTCCTCCAGTGATTTTAACTTTTCCTGTTGAAAAGTGATATATAAATACAGTAAAGTATAAACACACTAAAGGGAAACAAATAAATGTTTTGAGCAAAATAGTGTTTTTTTAGACAACTCCAAACTAGAAGGAGTGAGTGATGTCATAGTAAGGCCTTCAAGGAGTTGGCTTGATGGGAAGTTGTGATGTCATCCAATAGGAGACTGATCTTCATGTGAATATTCATTATTATTTTTTTAATCCTTCCTGTTCTGTCAAGTTGGTTGTTGATCATTGCTAGAAAGCCATTTTCAAGTCTTTCCATAGATTTTAAAGACGATTTAAGTCCAAACTGTAACTAGGCCACTCAGGAACATTCAATGTCATCTTGGTAAGGTCCTCCAGCATAGATTTGGCCTTGTGGTTTAGGTTATTGTCCTGTTAGTACAGTTTTTTGTATTCAGATCTCTGAAATGCACTCTACCTACGTAACATTTAGTTTCCTTATATTATGCTGGGAAAACAGTTTTTATGGGCACAGAAATCCTAAATAATTTCAGAGTTTGCTAAATCCAATGGTTCTAACCGAGAGTCACCTTAACTTTATTGACAACACCCAAATGGATACTGTCATTAACGCAGTTCTTCAATAATTACACATAATTCTTAATACTGTAGCTATTTAGTTAGTCACATGTTCAACTATCATCAAGTGATCCAGGAAATCATTTTCTGAATGCCAGTCACATGACAAACATCACGACATGCAACAACAACCAAAGTGCTTCTTCATTCATTACTTTGGTAAAGACAGTTATGCCGTGCTCCACGTTGGATCCAACATCCCGAACAAATTGATGTTTATAATGTTATTGTCTGCTTGATTTACAGTAGGGTCACGTTAGTCTGTTGGCACACAGAGATACTTTGCTCATAATGTGTAGAGAACTGTTCCTTGATGGATAGGCTATTGTACAACACACAGAGCTATTTTCCTTTATTCAGGACATTTAGAATGACAACACATTACAGAGTAGCCTAGTGGGATTATTCACAACATTATCTGGTGATCAGGTTATGAGATGTCATGAGAAAGACATTTTAGTTTCCATGTTTCACAAGAAATATTAAATTATTTATAGTCCTAGGTCTATGTTATTGTTAGTTGAAGTTATGGGCCAATTTGTTAAACACTTAATGTACAAACCCTCAGTTTCAGGCTGATGGCAAAGCTAGCTAAAGAACATTTTACTAGTTGAAGTGTTTTATAAGTATAAAGCAGTTGATTTGCGGCAATAACACAAACATATTAAGCAGGAGATTCAAACGAGCGTTACAGTTATTATCCAAAAGTAGTGTGAAATGCACTCATAAACAACCTATAAATGGAGGCTATTTTTGCTGTCAGCCTATGAGAAGTCCCCTGAGTTTTCCCCCACGGTGGTGAATTAGTAACTAGCGACACAGAGCTTAATGTGAGTTTCCTTGAGTAGCACTCCTGATCTTGCGCTGTAATATTCAGAATACATTGTGGAAAACTATAATCTTTGTTCACCATTTTTGTTCCAGGCAGATATATTACATCCATAACTAGCGGTTTCTGCAATCAAATTGTGTGTGCATCGCCCTCGTGCTGTAATTTTAGCACAGAACACAGAAAGGGGCCTTTTTTGGAGACCAAAGGTCGTCTGGTCTGGCACACTGCTTAGGTCTTGACTGTCTTGAGTCTTGACGGACAATTGTAAAATAATTTAACAGACATCAATTGTTGTACAACTGCATGGGTATGCTCTGGGCATTACCTTTTACTTCAAATAAACAGTGGATTTCTGCTTTTGTGGGCCTTTAACCGTCTGACTTTGTTGTTCACACAGGAGAGATACGGGACTATCGTGGATCCTCTGGGGAGCCTCAACAACAACATGATGCTGAAGAGGCAGAGAAGAGTCTCTCCACATCAGAACACCTCAAGAAACACCAGTGGAGACCCACAGGGATGAAATCTCACCGCTGCTTTGATTGTGGGAAGAGATTCACCTCATCAGGCATTAAAATTCATCAGAGAATCCACACAGGAGAGAAAGCTTATATCTGTGGTCAATGTGGGAAGAGATTCACCTCATCAGTAAAACTTGAAATACATCAAAGACATCACACAAGAGAGAAACCATATAGCTGTAATCAATGTGGGAAGAGTTTTGCTACTTCTAGCTATGTAACTATACACAATAGAACACACACAGGAGAGAAACCATATAGCTGTGGTCAATGTGGGAAGAGTTTTAGTCAATTTGGCCATCTGACAGTGCACCAGAGAACACACACAGGAGAGAAACCTCATAGCTGTACTCAATGTGGGATGAGTTTTACTACATCAAGCTCTCTGACTATACACCAGAGAACACACACAGGAGAGAAACCTTATAGCTGTGATCAATGTGGGATGAGTTTTACTACATCAAGCTCTCTGACTATACACCAGAGAACACACACAGGAGAGAAACCTTATAGCTGTGATCAATGTGGGAAGAGTTTTACTCAGCTAAACAACCTGATAGTACACCAGAGAACACACACAGGAGAGAAGCCTTATAGCTGTGATCAATGTGAGAAGAGTTTTCCTACATTTTGCCAGCTGACTTCACACAGGAGAGAAACCTCATAGCTGTGATCAATGTGACAAGAGATACTCTGATAAAAGATCTCTGATTAAACATCAGAAAATACATGCATGAAGTTGTTTCATGATATCAATGAAATAATGTCACAATGTAGAATGTTTTAACATTGTAGTAGGAGTATTTTAATAATGTCACAATGTAGAATGTTTTAACATTGTAGTAGGAGTATTTTAATGATGTTCTACCTTATCGTTTGCCCTGTTCAATTGATTGCAGCATGATATGGATATTAGCCTCAGGGGAAAATCCAGGCTCTGAATTGAAAGAGTATTATTTAACAAAAAGTGACTAACAAAAAAAGAGCTGTGTTACACTTACTGCGTTGGTGACCCACTTTAATCAAAATGCAGCACTTCAAAATGTAGCTAGCCGCTTTCTACAAGTTGAAAAAGCTGCTTGTTTAAAACAATACATGTTATTTGATAATTGTTGCAGATGTTTGTGTATATACACACATGAAAGCAGTATAATAAATTGGTCTATAATCAATTTTATTAACAATCTGACATCACTCCAGTATTTCTTGACAACATTCAAATGCTAATTGTCTTTATTCCACTACTGAAGAAGCATGACTCAAATCACCTCATATTTCAAACATTCAGCCTGACAAAAGATAAGTTTTATTATTCCATGCCTCACCCTTAAGTGTATTGCCAATACATATTAACAAAGGGGTGTACATTTGGTTTTGATTTTCATATTTACAATTTATGTAACATTTAGTATTCATAATTATTTATGCAACCAGCTGACCATTTCTGGGTACAATTATATTGACAATGTTGCCCTGCTTTTAGAATATCATGATTCATTCTCAGATGTGCCAACCCAAATGCATGACATTGGGGACTGGGCCTGATCCAACAACATGCCTATCGAGTGAACCCTGAAAAGAGAGAGAGAAGTAAGGTGGAAAGTTATTACGGATATTGCAGGAGTTGGTTGCTGATTGTCTCAAGGGTGGGCAGTCAACAAGTTTTGCGTTTAGCCAGTGCGTTGCCATGGATCACAATTTATTTTGACTGCACGTTTTTCCGTATTGGAGACAAGTTTTTTTGGGGGCTCGTTCCAAGGGGACGAGAGTTCTAGAAGCTAGTTAGTTTTAGGACTCTATTGAAAGAAAAATTATTTAAAAATTATACGATTGTATATTATTATTTAGAAATACGTGTTTTTTCTTGATTTTAATTGTTGACAGCCAGTAGACACTATGTTTATATTGTAGAAGCATTGTAGTTGATTATGTGAAATGAAAGTTGTTTTCTGTCGGTGGTGAGCAAACTTGTCCAACAAAAACATAGGATATATTTCTTTTCTTAAGGAGTAAAGTGTTACAGGCTTTGGTTTTTCCATTTATGTTTTGAGGTTGAACTTTAGCACGTCTAGCTCGTTAGCACGTCTAGCTCGTTAGCACGTTAGCACTTAGGACGCACTGATTGGTGTGACCTCGTTAGTCAAATCAAATCAAGTTTATTTTATTTAGCCCTTTGTACATCAGCTAATATCTCGAAGTGCTGTACAGAAACCCAGCCGAAAACCCCAAACAGCAAAAAATGCAGGTGTAGAAGCACGGTGGCTAGGAAAAACTCTAGGAAAAACCACCACCGCCCACAAGTTAATTGTCATTGAGGTTATTAATGAAAAGACCATTAGCAATATGTCCTGTCTGGTAACTTGTCTCGTTCAAAGGATTTACATTGGCAGGTGCACAGGGAGAAACACCATTTAAAAAACTCTGTTGATCTTAAACAGCGGAAACACTTTTGGAAGTCTTTATCAGGAACTCTTTAACTGCACCAAAGTCTGTGGCCTGTGATGTTGGGACAAATGATAGTCCCTTATTATATAAGAGACAAAATTCAGTGGTCCAGTTGTCTTGATAGATGTGGGGAGTCAACACCTTTAGTTGCTCCACCTTTTTGGTTTGCTTCCTGTCTTTAAGTTTGGTGTGGGTTTTTCTTTTGTTTGCCTCTTCTTGGGCAGAATTAGTGGGTCTCATGGTGGGTGTCTTTTAGGTCCCAGTTGTTGTTACTAGTCAATTTTCATTGGACAACCCCATAGTGTCTTTCAGAGCCCCTCCTAAAAAACAAGTTATATTTTGGGTTGGATATAGCATCATATTGTTAATATTTTAAACAATGGCATTTCTTTACAATGCTCATTAGTCTTTCAGTTTTTCTTCTGTTTTTTTAGTAGTTTGTACTAAATATCTCTTTATTTTCATTGTTTTTTTCCTGTGAAGCCATTGTGTTGCATCCATGTCTGAAATGTGCTGTATAAATTAAGCTTGATTTGATTTGAACATATTGCAAAACAAATTAACCCAATCACCGACCAATCAACAGACTCTTGGTCCATCTTGGTATGAAAATCAGTCTCAATCCCACTTTTCTAGCCTGCTGAAGGCGTGGTGGAGTGGTAAACACCACCCCCGGCTCTACCAGGGGCTTGAGGTGGTCTCCCACAGCTCAGCTGGTGGAGTGGTAAACACCACCCCCGGCTCTACCAGGGGCTTGAGGTGGTCTCCCACAGCTCTGCTGGTGGAGTGGTTAACACCACCCCCGGCTCTACCAGGGGCTTGAGGTGGTCTCCCACTGCTCTGCTGGTGGAGTGGTAAACACCACCCCCGGCTCTACCAGGGGCTTGAGGTGGTCTCCCACAGCTCTGCTGGTGGAGTGGTAAACACCACCCCCGGCTCTACCAGGGGCTTGAGGTGGTCTCCCACAGCTCTGCTTATGTCATGTTCTGTGACCTTGCCATTCCATTTCTTGACTGCCCCTGCAACACAGAAACACATTTAGTCATATTATATACAACACTCAAAGTAATGGATATGGAGCATCTATGGCCTCAGTAACACCTGGCACCTAAATGTGACTTCTGTCATCTGATCACTCCAAGCTGCATTAGGTTCAGATCTAACAGGATGGGCCTTTGACATAGTCTGGATGCAGTCAGGCCACTGAATATGCATCAGCAATGTCAAAAGATGAGTGGGGAAAAGTACATTTTACACAAGTGACCTTCATAATAATTTAAATGTTATTTGTCACATATGTATGTTATTGCGGGTGTAGTTAATTAAATGCTTGTGTTTCTAGCTCCAACAGTGCAGTAGTATCTAACTAAATGCTTGTGTTCCTAGCTCCAACAGTGCAGTAATATCTAACTAAATGCTTGTGTTCCTAGCTCCAACAGTGCAGTAATATCTAACTAAATGCTTGTGTTTCTAGCTCCAACAGTGCAGTAATATCTAACAATTTCACAACAAATACCTAATACACACAAATCTAAGTAATGGAGTAAGAATATATCAAATCAAATGTATTTATAAAGCCCTTCTTACATCAGCTGATATCTCAAAGTGCTGTACAGAAACCCAGACTAAAACACCAAACAGCAAGCAATGCAGGTGTAGAAGCACGGTGGCTAGGAAAAACTCCCTAGAAAGTCCAAAACCTAGGAAGAAACCAGGCTATGAGGGGTGGCCAGTCCTCTTCTGGCTGTGCCGGGTGGAGATTATAACAGAACATGACCAAGATGTTCATAAATGACCAGCATGGTCAAATATTAATAATCACAGTAGTTGTCGAGGGTGCAACAGGTCAGCACCTCAGGAGTAAATGTCAGTTGGTTTTCATAGCCGATCATTGAGTATATCTACCGCTCCTGCTGTCTCTAGAGAGTTGAAAACAGCAGGTCTGGGACAGGTAGCACGTCCGGTGAACAGGTCAGGTTTCCATAGCCGCAGGCAGAACAGTTGAAACTGGAGCAGCAGCACGGCCAGGGGACAGCAAGGAGTCATCATGCCAGGTAGTCCTGAGGCATGGTCCTAGGGCTCAGGTCCCCCGAGAGAGAGAAAGAAAGAGAGAATTAGAGATAGCATACTTAAATTCACACAGGACACCGGAAAAGACAGGAGAAATAGTCCAGATATAACAGACTGACCCTAGCCCCCCGACACAAACTACTGCAGCATAAATACTAGAGGCTGAGACTGGAGGGTTCAGGAGACACTGTGGCCCCATCCGATGATACCCCCAGACAGGGCCAAACAGGCAGGATATAACCCCACCCACTTTGCCAAAGCACAGTCCCCACACCACTAGAGGAATATCTTCAACCACCAACTTACCATCCTGAGACAAGGCCGAGTATAGCCCACAAAGATCTCCTCCACGGCACAACCCAATGAGGGGCGCTAACCCAGACAGGAAGATCACGTCAGTAACTCAACCCACTCAAGTGACGCACCCCTCCTAGGGATGGCATGGATGAGCACCAGTAAGCCAGTTACTCATATATATATAAATATATGGACACGCAATATCAGAGCGGCAAAGACAGATACAGTAGAATAGGATAGAATACAGTATATACATATGAGATAAGTAATACATAGACTAAGATACAGTAGAATAGGACAGAATACAGTATATACATATGAGATGAGTAATACATAGACTAAGATACAGTAGAATAGGATAGAATACAGTATATACATATGAGATGAGTAATACATAGACTAAGATACAGTAGAATAGAATAGAATACAGTATATACATATGAGATGAGTAATACATAGAAGAAGATACAGTAGAATAGAATACAGTATATACATATGAGATGAGTAATGCATAGACTAAGATACAGTAGAATAGGATAGAATACAGTATATACATATGAGATGAGTAATGCCAGATATGTAAACATGCAGGAGATCCACGAAGGAAAGACAGTGATGGTGCTCTGTGATGTTGTTGTAAATGGTGGGGAACAACCAATTTCGGCATTTTTAAAATAATTTTACCCCCGTTTTTTCTCCACAATTTCGATATTGTGCTGTCTCCAGTGCTGTTGGCTGGTCGTCATTGACCTTGTGTAGGCTTAAACACTGGTATACACTGATATTTAAGGCCATATTGGGTAAAATGCCATTTTATCTCTGTTCTTTTTTAGTCAGGTCGGTAAATAAATATCAACTACGGTCTCCTTCTCATTTGCTTCTAACAAAAAATTAGAACAGGTTGAAATTGTTACTCAGCTCCGTGGTCCTGGAATTCTCTCCTGAACATTTAAACATTTGATGATCTAGTTTCGTTGGTGGAGCTTAAACACTTGATCGATGTATAGAAGAGTGTAATTGTTTTAAGGACAGCTGTTTTTAGTCAAGACTTTCGTGTTTTTAACGTAAAATGTTATTGTTGTGCTGTGTTTATAGCTTTGTTTAATGTTGTGTACGTAAGTTGTTTTGTCTGAAACGTTGCTGCTATTGGACCAGGTCTCTTTTGGAAAAGAGATGTTATCTCAATGAGAAAAACCTGTATAAATAAAGGTAAAATAAAAAATACAAATATTGAATATATCTATATATTATATAATAATAATATAATATATATCGAAGGTCAAGTCATGCGTCCTCTGAAACATGACCAGCCAAACTGCGCTTCTTAACAGCTACCCGCTTAACCCGGAAGATGCACCAATATGTCGGAGGAAACACTGTTCACCTGACGGCCGAGGTCAGCCTGCAGGCGCCACAAGGATTCGCTAGAGTAGTAAAGCCCCCCCCCCGGCCAAACCCTCCCCTAACCTGAGGTCAGCCTGCAGGCGCCACAAGGATTCGCTAGAGTAGTAAAGCCCCCCCCCGGCCAAACCCTCCCCTAACCTGGGCAACGCTTGGCCTATAGTGTGCTGCCCTATGGGACTCCCGATCACAGCAGGTTGTGGTACAGCCCGGGATCAAACCCGGGTCTGTAGTGACACCTCTAGCCCTTCGATGCAGTACCTTCGACCGCTGCACCACTCGGGTCTATAGTGACGCCTCTAACACTGTGATCTAGTACCTTAGACTGCTGCACCACTCGGGTCTATAGTGACACCTCTAACACTGTGATCTAGTACCTTAGACTGCTGCACCACTCGGGTCTATAGTGACGCCTCTAACACTGTGATCTAGTACCTTAGACTGCTGCACCACTCGGGTCTATAGTGACACCTCTAACACTGTGATCTAGTACCTTAGACCGCTGCACTACTCGGGTCTATAGTGACACCTCTAACACTGTGATCTAGTACCTTAGACCGCTGCACCACTCGGGTCTATAGTGACACCTCTAGCACTGTGATCTAGTACCTTAGACTGCTGCACCACTCGGGTCTATAGTGACACCTCTAACACTGTGATACAGTACCTTAGACTGCTGCACCACTCGGGTCTATAGTGACACCTCTAACACTGTGATCTAGTACCTTAGACTGCTGCACCACTCGGGTCTATAGTGACACCTCTAACACTGTGATCTAGTACCTTAGACTGCTGCACCACTCGGGTCTATAGTGACACCTCTAACACTGTGATCTAGTACCTTAGACTGCTGCACCACTCGGGTCTATAGTGACACCTCTAACACTGTGATCTAGTACCTTAGACTGCTGCACCACTCTGGTCTATAGTGACACCTCTAACACTGTGATCTAGTACCTTAGACTGCTGCACCACTCGGATCTATAGTGACGCCTCTAACACTGTGATCTAGTACCTTAGACCGCTGCACCACTCGGGTCTATAGTGACACCTCTAACACTGTGATCTAGTACCTTAGACTGCTGCACCACTCGGGTCTATAGTGACGCCTCTAACACTGTGATCTAGTACCTTAGACCGCTGCACCACTCGGGTCTATAGTGACACCTCTAACACTGTGATCTAGTACCTTAGACCGCTGCACCACTCGGGTCTATAGTGACACCTCTAACACTGTGATCTAGTACCTTAGACTGCTGCACCACTCGGGTCTATAGTGACACCTCTAACACTGTGATCTAGTACCTTAGACCGCTGCACCACTCGGGTCTATAGTGACACCTCTAACACTGTGATACAGTACCTTAGACCACTGCACCACTCTGGTCTATAGTGACACCTCTAACACTGTGATCTAGTACCTTAGACCGCTGCACCACTCGGGTCTATAGTGACACCTCTAACACTGTGATCTAGTACCTTAGACTGCTGCACCACTCAGGTCTATAGTGACACCTCTAACACTGTGATCTAGTACCTTAGACTGCTGCACCACTCGGGTCTATAGTGACACCTCTAACACTGTGATCTAGTACCTTAGACCGCTGCACCACTCGGGTCTATAGTGACACCTCTAACACTGTGATACAGTACCTTAGACTGCTGCACCACTCGGGTCTATAGTGACACCTCTAACACTGTGATCTAGTACCTTAGACTGCTGCACCACTCGGGTCTATAGTGACACCTCTAACACTGTGATCTAGTACCTTAGACTGCTGCACCACTCTGGTCTATAGTGACACCTCTAACACTGTGATACAGTACCTTAGATCGCTGCACCACTCTGGTCTATAGTGACACCTCTAACACTGTGATCTAGTACCTTAGACTGCTGCACCACTCGGGTCTATAGTGACACCTCTAACACTGTGATCTAGTACCTTAGACTGCTGCACCACTCGGGTCTATAGTGACACCTCTAACACTGTGATCTAGTACCTTAGACCGCTGCACCACTCGGGTCTATAGTGACACCTCTAACACTGTGATACAGTACCTTAGATCGCTGCACCACTAGGGTCTATAGTGACACCTCTAACACTGTGATCTAGTACCTTAGACTGCTGCACCACTCGGGTCTATAGTGACACCTCTAACACTGTGATCTAGTACCTTAGACTGCTGCACCACTCGGGTCTATAGTGACACCTCTAACACTGTGATACAGTACCTTAGATCGCTGCACCACTAGGGTCTATAGTGACACCTCTAACACTGTGATCTAGTACCTTAGACTGCTGCACCACTCGGGTCTATAGTGACACCTCTAACACTGTGATCTAGTACCTTAGACTGCTGCACCACTCGGGTCTATAGTGACGCCTCTAACACTGTGATCTAGTACCTTAGATCGCTGTGCCACTCAGGCATAACCTTTTTTTAACAAATTCTGATGGTTGTTAAAAGTGGAATTATGACATTATTGCCGTTATATCAACACACTCAACACTCCCAACACCCCCAACTACAATTCTATTTGGCACCGTAGACATCTAGTGACCACTTGATTCCATGTGACCAAACATTTCTGAGGCTGAGTCTCAAATAGTCGCCTGTTCCTTTTAATAGCCGGGCAATAGCACACATAGCAAATACATTTTGGGTCTAAATTAAAGGAGCTACAATTATAGTTTAATTACATGTTTTAAATAAAAGGTCCATAATATCTGCATTAATACGAACGAGCTACAAAAATCTCTGAAACTGGAAACACTTATCTCCCTCACTAGCTTTAAGCACCAGCTGTCAGAGCAGCTCACAGATTACTGCACCTGTACATAGCCCATCTATAATTTAGCCCAAACAACTACCTCTCCCCCTACTGTATTTATTTATTTTGCTCCTTTGCACCCCATTATTTCTATCTCTACTTTGCACATTCTTCCACTGCAAATCTATCATTCTAGTGTTTTACTTGCTATATTGTATTTACTTCGCCACCATGGCCTTTTTTTGCCTTTACTTCCCTTATCTCACCTCATTTGCTCACATTGTATATAGACTTATTTTTCTACTGTATTATTGACTGTATGTTTGTTTTTCTCCATGTGTAACTCTGTGTTGTTGTATGTGTCGAACTGCTTTGCTTTATCTTGGCCAGGTCGCAGTTGTAAATGAGAACTTGTTCTCAACTTGCCGACCTGGTTAAATAAAGGAGAAATAAATAACACATAATAATACATAATAATGTAGAAGCAGTATAGACCTAGTCTGTTCATTATATACATCTACATGATGTATTGTTACACCACGTAGGAGCAGTGTGGACCTACAGTAGCTAGCCTCTAATTTAGATGTAATATAACTTAATGAAACTGCCTTAAATGTGCTGTAGTAACCATTTTTTATTCGCACTAATCAATCAACACATTCCTGTCTATGTATGTCTCAATATAATAGTATTATTTAATTAAATCCATTTAAAATAATCTTTGTCTGAAAATAAAATATGATCCTCAACTGCGTTTCCCCTCCAGTCAGCAGACGGCGATGTGAGTCTTTCAGGCGACGCTGCCAGCGTGACGTATTATCTAGTGGACGGTTCTTCAGAAACAGCTCGTCAACCACCTCGGTAGCTTGCTAGCCAACATAGCCGAAAGATTCAAGCTATTTATACGCTTTCGGTGTATATAAGCTACTGTGTTCTAGACACACTTAGGTCGTATCTACTTGTTAACCTATTTAATTTAATATTACGTTATTTTGTATTAGTCAGCTATAGTAGCTGGCTGGTTAAGTTAGCACTAGCCTAGTCGCTAATGATAGCTAGCTAGCTAACATCCCCGAACATGAGCTCCCTAAACTTCTCCCCTCTCGTTGAAGAAGAGGAGGTCTGCTGGACGGAGAAAGGAGGTCTGTGGCTGGACGTTGTCGTGAAAGAGGAGGAGGAAGAGGAGGCTGTTACAGTGAAAGAAGAGGTAGAGGATGGGGCTGTTACAGTGAAAGAAGAGGAAGACGCGTTCAGAGTGAAAGAGGAGGAGGAGGATGTTACAGTAAAAGAAGAGGAGGAAGAGAAAGAGGAGGATGTAGTTTTTGGTGTGAAAGAAGAGGAGGTTGGAGATCCGTTTAACCCCAGTAAGTACCGTCTCTGCAGTCGTTGAACCAATATGCAGTAAAGGGGTTCTACACTGTAATGTTGTTCTGTAGGAATGGCTGAAGCTACACTGTAACGTGTAGAACATCAAGAGTGGACCATCAACAAAACGTTAACAATTGATCAAATGCATCCAATGACAATGCCTGAAATACTGTAGTCCTCAATATCTCCTATTAGATTAGCCCAATATGTAGTCTTAAAGGGGCAATCAGCAGTTGTTACATCCATTTTGGGACTTATACATTAATGACATGTACCCATTGTTTCTTGAAGAATTCCCTTATAAATGCCTCATGAGCTTAGTTCAACTGTCGTACCCCATCAGAACCCAAAATATAAGCATTTTTTTACTCCAATGTTTATCAGTAAATATAAACGAACACTGTATATCCTCAAAACATGGTTATAACTAGAATGTTGATATCATGAATGGTTGCATTTCTCCAGCCCCATCCCTCAGCTTTTTACTGAAACAGGCAGGGAGTACGCTTTGTTATTGTTTCTACTGCTGATTGCTGCCCCCGTTACTCCTCAAGGTCCAAGGACTGTATGTTATTTTCAGAGGTAGACTGGCTCTGGCAGCTAACATAGTCAAATATTCCATCTAAATGTGAATCGATTCTCAACGGGCAGGGTGTACGCTTTGTTATTGTTTCTACTGCTGATTCTCTGCCCCCGTTACTCCTCAAAATAATTTCACATAATACTTTCATATCACATAACAATTATTTCACACAATACTTTCATATCACATCAAAATAATTTAAAATACTTTAACATCAAAATAATTTCACACAATACTTTCATATCATATCTAAATAGGTAACCAGTCTGTATAGATAGATAGCTAAGTGAATTAAATATCATCAGCTGTCTAACGTCATATTATCTAGCTATCTTGATGTATTTATCACTGTAAAAAAACAAACTCCAAATGCATTTGTAGGTAGCTAGCTAACAGCCATGGAGGAGGGTGAAAGGATAGCAGCCCCAACTGTCAGTGAGAGAGGAGGCTATTCTGGATAGGGCAGGTACTTTTGTGTAGTTCCTGTCCCTAGAAGTGAGCACAGAGATAATAGTAACATAATATTCAGTGTGGTGTAATTTGACTATAATGAAGTGTGCTTCTTGTGAGGTTTTCTGTCCTCAGATAAAGAGTGCTATGAAAGCCAGTCTACATATGAAGAGGTCCCAATGAAGAGCAGTGGTTCTCAGTCCTGGGGACTCAAAGAGGCACATTGTTGTTTTTGCCTCAGCACTGCACAGCTGATTCAAATGATCAACTCATCATCAAGCTTCAAGTGGTATTTATGTATTCATTTGTGATGCTGTCCTTGATATGATCCTGTTATTGTCACATGCTACACATGCACATATGTGTGCCCATGCATCTATCAATCCAATGTTATCATGATTTGTTATCAGGGATATTATACTTTAGTAATCCACAATGACCTGGTGATGTAACAGTCTAATAATTACATTGTCTTCCGTATTCCTACAGATACCTTGTAACTGGAGATTCCTTCAAAACGATTGCCTACAGTTACCGTGTAGGGCACTGCAAGGTTGGGTGACCAGGGTCATCTGGGACTGCCTCCTGGAGGAATTCAGATGTGTGAAGGCTACCTGTGTCCTGCGTAACTTCATGAGGATGGACACGAGGACCAGGAGGGGATCTGCAGCTCGCCGCCGTGTGCCAGAGGAGGAGTCTGCTGCTCTGCAGGATGTTTCAAGGATGGGGTCCAACACGTCTACATGAATGTGGATGCTACCAGGATTACGGATAATCTTGAATAATGATGACTACACTATGCACAACCAAAGGCTCTTTTAAGAGGGTGCTATTCCCTAGCAACACCATAGACTACACTATGCACAACCAAAGGCTCTTTTAAGAGGGTGCTGTTCCCTGGCAACACCATAGACTACACGATGCACAACCAAAGGCTCTTTTAAGAGCCATTCACATTGCAATAAGATTATTCTTCCATTTACTTAGCTATGTCAACTTCAGATATTCAATTCATAGTTTCTCTCCCTTTGATTTCTACTTCTCATGTGAGGGTGCTGTTTAGGTAAGGGTGTGATGTCTGTGCAAAAACAAAACAGGCTATTTTATATCACTAATATTGAAAAAAAAAAAAAAGTAGAACAATTAGACACCCTATAACCCACACCTACACACTCATGTATCAATCTGATTGATGGATTGTGTTAAGCAGTAAGCAGGCTCAGGTGTATAACTGTGGCTCCTTCCACCTTCAACGAATAGGCAAGAGGGCCAACCATGGAGAATAGTAAGACACTTCATTATTTCTATAACTACGCTATATTGTTTGTCCTTGTTGGTCCGTTCATGTTTTTCAGTGTAACAGTATAACTTTAAACCGTCCCCTCGCCCATACCCGGGCGCGAACCAGGGACCCTCTGCACACATCAACAACTGACACCCACGAAGCATCGTTACCCATCGCTCCACAAAAGCCGCGGCCCTTGCAGAGCAAGGGGCAACCCTACTTAAGTCTCAGAGCAAGTGACGTAACTGATTGAAATGCTAGTAGCGCGCACCACCGCTAACTGGCTAGCCATTTCACATCCGTTACACTAGCATAAAGTACTCTGCAGCCACTTAGTGTGGTGTGGACACCAGGTGAGGCCACACACAGATTCCTATTGAACACTGTGGCTTTAACTACCTTATTTTCTCAATAACAGTCTCTCTCCTTCACTTCATCCCTCTCTCCCCTTCTCCCTAAGTCCTCTAGGTTATATCAGCTGTGTCGGTGAACCCCTCCTGCATCTGAACTGGCTACATCGAGGGCACAGCATGATCAGAGGGGAGAGGTCCCTTGGTCAGGTCAACAGAAGTATTATTAAAGAGATGCTTTACATTGAAATACAGATAGATGCAGTAGTCCCAGAGCTAATGATCCCAGGTCAGTTTATATTATACAGGAAGTATTATTAAAGAGATGCTTTACATTGAAATAAAGACAGATGCAGTAGTCCCAGAGTTAATGATCCCAGGTCAGTTTATATTATACAGGAAGAATTATTAAAGAGATGCTTTACATTGAAATACAGATAGATGCAGTAGTCCCAGAGTTAATGATCCCAGGTCAGTTTATATTATACAGGAAGTATCATTAAAGAGATGCTTTACATTGAAATACAGATAGATGCAGTAGTCCCAGAGTTAATGATCCCAGGTCAGTTTATATTATACAGGAAGTATTATTAAAGAGATGCTTTACATTGAAATACAGATAGATGCAGTAGTCCCAGAGTTAATGATCCCAGGTCAGTTTATATTATACAGGAAGTATTATTAAAGAGATGCTTTACATTGAAATACAGATAGATGCAGTAGTCCCAGAGTTAATGATCCAAGGTCAGCTCTCTCTCCTCTGCTCTCATCCTTCTAGACCTATCGGCTGCCTTTGATACTGTGAACCATCAGATCCTCCTCTCCACCCTCTCCGAGCTGGGCATCTCCGGCGCGGCCCACGCTTGGATTGCGTCCTACCTGACAGGTCGCTCCTACCAGGTGGCGTGGCGAGAATCTGTCTCCGCACCACGTGCTCTCACCACTGGTGTCCCCCAGGGCTCTGTTCTAGGCCCTCTCCTATTCTCGCTATACACCAAGTCACTTGGCTCTGTCATATCCTCACATGGTCTCTCCTATCATTGCTATGCAGACGACACACAATTAATCTTCTCCTTTCCCCCCTCTGATAACCAGGTGGTGAATCGCATCTCTGCATGTCTGGCAGACATATCAGTGTGGATGACGGATCACCACCTCAAGCTGAACCTCGGCAAGACGGAGCTGCTCTTCCTCCCGGGGAAGGACTGCCCGTTCCATGATCTCGCCATCACGGTTGACAACTCCATTGTGTCCTCCTCCCAGAGTGCTAAGAACCTTGGCGTGATCCTGGACAACACCCTGTCGTTCTCAACTAACATCAAGGCGGTGACCCGTTCCTGTAGGTTCATGCTCTACAACATTCGCAGAGTACGACCCTGCCTCACGCAGGAAGCGGCGCAGGTCCTAATCCAGGCACTTGTCATCTCCCGTCTGGATTACTGCAACTCGCTGTTGGCTGGGCTCCCTGCCTGTGCCATTAAACCCCTACAACTCATCCAGAACGCCGCAGCCCGTCTGGTGTTCAACTTTCCCAAGTTCTCTCACGTCACCCCGCTCCTCCGCTCTCTCCACTGGCTTCCAGTTGAAGCTCGCATCCGCTACAAGACCATGGTGCTTGCCTACGGAGCTGTGAGGGGAACGGCACCTCCGTACCTTCAGGCTCTGATCAGGCCCTACACCCAAACAAGGGCACTGCGTTCATCCACCTCTGGCCTGCTCGCCTCCCTACCTCTGAGGAAGTACAGTTCCCGCTCAGCCCAGTCAAAACTGTTCGCTGCTCTGGCACCCCAATGGTGGAACAAACTCCCTCACGACGCCAGGTCAGCGGAGTCAATCACCACCTTCCGGAGACACCTGAAACCCCACCTCTTTAAGGAATACCTAGGATAGGATAAAGTAATCCTTCTAACCCCCCCCCCCCTTAAAAGAGTTAGATGCACTATTGTAAAGTGGTTGTTCCACTGGATATCATAAGGTGAATGCACCAATTTGTAAGTCGCTCTGGATAAGAGCGTCTGCTAAATGACTTAAATGTAAATGTAAATGTCAGTTTTGCATTTCACCTCCTGATTGATGATTAACAATGTTAGAATAAAAAATAAAAACACAAGGCTTAAACATGCTCTCTCTCTCTCCATCTGTCTCTCGTCTGCAGATATGTTTTGATGTGAGAGGATGCCAACCCCCAGTCCCATCATCGCCACCTCACCTGCTTTTAAGATAACCTTTAGGCCATTACATTATTAGTAATAGTAATTGTGATGAGCTGAGAGAATATTTATGTAGCACTGTGATTCATTAATCATGTGCTGCCTTCCCTGCTCCTATGTGCTTACCTCTTTCCCTTTCTGTCTTTTACACCTCTCTCTCCACCTCCTCTTTCTTCCTCTGTTTTTGTAATGCACAACAGATGTGCATTGAAGTACAGATTGAACTTGTATTTATAACACTTGGATAATGAGCTTTTCAATAAAGCTTTTCACATTCTCTACTGGTTGAAATGAAGTGTAATGTGATGAAATACTCCACCTATCCTGTGTTTATCAGATCATGCAGATGAAGGGCATTAGATGTTGAGATGAACCGGTGTTGGAGTATTTACATGATGCATAGGAAGTGTAGTGTTCTGTTTTTAACATTATGTTTCTGTATATATGAATTAACTAGTTAAATCCTGTTTCTAGTCCATTAGTTACAATGTGTAACCATTGATGTCCCAGGACCAAGATTGGTAAACACTGTTGAAGTGTATAATTGTAATACATACATGAAGACACAGCGTCATTCAAAGACTGGAATTTGATACTCCTGGTATTGGATATGACTGAATAATCATCTCAAAGACATTCATACCTAAACTGCACATTTATTTGCCAAGGTAGAGTACATGATCAGTGAATATATTAAATGTACAGGCTACAATGTGGGGATCTCATGCATGGTAATAACTACATGTATATACGACTTGCATTCTTGGCACAACATGATATTATATTCTACTCAATCCATAGGCTTCATTAATGTCATTCAGGCTGTTTTGAAGTTGATACAACTGGCTATGATAGCTGAGGTTCATAGCTAGGTTCTGAACTAATATGTATACCAAACGTTTGGGTCCATACACAGATCGGCTAGATAGCTAGCTACACATCCATGGGCATACAGGGATTTTAATCATCCACTGCACAATAAGCAAGAACATAGCTAGCTACGTGATTTCATCTATCTGCATAGCAAATATAAGCAAGGAAAGCTTACAAAATTGTACATTCAATTTGCAGTAAATTCTTCAGCTAGCTAGATTCTATACATCCACTGTTTCCCAAAACGACAGCCTGGTTTGCTGGTTGTTTCAGGAGTTCCTAAAACAACCAGAATTACAATTTCATACTCATGTCACAACACCCATAAAGCTAGCCAGCTAGCTGGCTAATGTTAGCTAGTCAGCTAGCTGGCTAAATCACGATTTTCGTAAATGAACTATGATTTAAAAAAAATGCATAATCGTTTGTCTCTACATGAACTAACATTCCTGTCAACTGTACATGTTTTTGCATGATTCGTTATGACGTTATAATCCCTTACATTTGCTTCAATCCTAGTATTTCTGTCCGCCATCTTTGATTCAGTTCAGTTCTGTGTAGGGGTTCCCCTCTCCTAGTATTTCTGTTCGCCATATTTGATTCAGTTCAGTTCTGTGTAGGGGTTCCCCTCTCTCCTAGTATATCTTTGCTGAAGAAAGTCTAACGGTCACTAGTGCAGCAGCAGCCTCCCCCGGTCCTAGTGCCGGCCCGGTAAAAAAGTTTAAGATGCGATGGAACGGTTGACAAAAAAAAGAAATCACAGAAAAAATATATTGACTGATATTGATTTATATAGGGGGGACTAATTCATATTTTAGTTCTAGCGACGTCCCTGATTCCTACCCTTTAACTTTTTGTCTGAAAATTAAATTGACATTTTACTCAACTGCGTTACCCACTCCAGTCAGCAGATTGCGGTCTGCGACTTTAAGGCAATGCTGCTACTGTGACGTATAATCTAGTGGACGGAACGCTTCTTTCAACAGCAGCAACAGACAGTCAGCCACCTCGGTAGCTTGCTAGACAAAATACCTGAACCAATAAAGCTCTTTAGACGCTTTCGTAATTATTAGCCACTGTGTTTTAAACCCTCTTCTGTCGTCTAGTTAGTTATCCGTTTTAATTTCATATTTACGGTGTTGTTATTATTCCGTTAGCGGGCTGGTTAAGTTAGCATTAGCCTAGCTAGCTAACATCCCCGACCATGCGGTCACTAAGCTACTCCCGTGCTAAAGGAGAGGAGGATATCACAGTAAAACAAGAAGTAGAGAATGAGGCCGTTACTGTGAAAGAAGAGGAAGATGCGTTCAGAGTGAACGAGGGGGAGATGACTGTTACATCGAAAAAGGAGGAGGAAGAAGAGAAGGAAACTGGATATCTGGTCCCGGTTTCCCAAACGCATCTTAAGGTGTCCGATGGTTCTAAGGGTAAGATGGTTTTGAGAAACCGTTCCCTGATTAACACTCGTAAGTACCTTCTAAAAAACAGAGGCACAAACTCTGCAGTTGTTGAACTGATGTTTGGTGTTAAATGGGAAATCTGCAATTGCTACATTCATATGTGGACTTTTAAATTATTTATTTATAGCCATTGATTATTGAAGAATATAACATATGCCTCATTAAGCTTAGTTAAACTGTTGTACCCCATCAGAACCCCAAATAAACTTTTTTTACTCCAATGTTTAGAAAATGTAAATCAACACTGTATAGCCTCAACATGGTTAAAACTGTAATGTTGATATCATGGATAGTCAGTCCTTTCATCCATAGGTCTGTCTATGAATTAGAGAGTAGTTACATTTCTCCAACCCCATCATCATCTTATTACCAAAACAGTAGTAGAATTACAGCTTTGTTGTTGTTTCAACTGCAGATTGGTTGTTTGTTGTGTGGCTTTTTTAAAGGGACAACCTAGGATTTAAACAGAAACAAAATGGCTGCCCAGAGACTTGGTTTGGTAAACAGCTGAGGGATGGGGGTTGGAGAAATGTAACCACTCTCAAATTCATAGAGAAAGCTATTGTAGCAACCTTAACCCAAAACCTGGGGACCTCGTCAAGAAGTTCGGACATCTTGGTGTAACAGTTATAAGGTGTTGGCTTGACAGTCGCTGGACCCAGGTTTGAGTTCAGCTCAGGGCTACCCCCTGCATTCACTACACTATGAGTACAAGGACTGGCCATCCATGATGTCAAAATTATAGTTTAACCAGGTTTCTAGGATATATAGTATATTCTAGAATTCATCCATGATGTCATAATGATAGTTTAACCAGGTTTCTAGGATATATAGTATATTCTAGAATTCATCCATGATGTCATAATGATAGTTTAACCAGGTTTATAGTATATTCTAGAATTGCCTGTGGGGGTCAAATTGTTAGAGCTGTTGATAAGTCATTGTATAATATTCAGCCAATTTATTTTCATGCCATTACATCAATATCGCCCAACCAGAAGAGAATAAACTCTTCCTGAACCATCTCCTGCTGGCCTTCATACATTCTGACGTTGCTGGTAATAGGCTACACAAGCAGTCAGAAACCTACATTTGTAGTGCAAATTTATCTGACCATTTCTACCGATCTGCGTGCCGGTTATGATTTTCATTTGCACATTTTACTGAAACCGTTTAATTTAATTTATAATAGTAATAATAAATATAATAGTCTTTATCTCAACATCATTATCTGTGATTAGTCTACATTCCATCTAAATGAAAATTATACAAATCTAAAAGTAACTTTTATTGCCAACTATGTAAAAAATAGCCTACATAAAGCCAACAAATAAAAAGTCTGATAGCAAAGGGTCTGAATAATTAAGTAAATAAGGTATTTCTGTTTTTTACCTGTTTTCACTTTGTCATTATGGGCTATTGATGACACCCCTCTGAAACAAGATAGCCTAACCATCAGAAAAATGTCTTCCTTAGCCTACTCCTCCCGCTGCTGCTGGCCTTCGTAAATTCTGATGTTATGCTCCTATAGTTTCTGGTAATAGGCTACACCAGCAGTCGTTATGCTCCTATAGTTTCTGGTAATAGACTACACCAGCAGTCGTTATGCTCCTATAGTTTCTGGTAATAGGCTACACCAGCAGTCGTTATGCTCCTATAGTTTCTGGTAATAGGCTACACCAGCAGTCGTTATGCTCCTATAGTTTCTGGTAATAGGCTACACAAGCAGTCAGCAACCTTTTCCATTTGGAGTGCCAATTTATCTGACCATTTCTACTGATCTGGTGCCAGTTAGGATTTTCATATTCACATTTTACTGGAACAGTTTAATTTAATTTATAATAGTAATAATAAATATAATAGTCTTTATCTCAACATCATTATCTGTGATTAATCTACATTCTATCTAAATGAAAATTATACAAATCTAAAAGTAACTTTTATTGCCATTGCCAACTATGTAAAAATAGCCTACATGAAACCAACAAACAAAAACATTTGCAGCCTGCAGGTAGAAAATATCCCGATTTTAAAAATAAATATCCTATAAATCACATTGGCTGCACATGGCCTGTCAACAAGGAACTTGAAACATTCTATCAACTATCAACTGGGTCCTCCGAATCTTGCAACATTGTATAAAATATTCTGGGCCCTCAGTTTCCCCTGCCAGTGAGTTCTGGACAGACACAGCTGTTGTCTATTTGTGCAAAGGATAAGAAGTAATCAGGTATTTTATAACATTTCCACTGGATCAGAGCATTACATTTTTCCCTTTAATGCTGAGTGGTTATCGAAAGGGCGAGAGCTGGAAATAATTTACAAATACTTTGAGCAACTATTGTCATTCGTAATGGATTCTAATAAGACTTTGTTTACCTGCTGTTTGAGGTGAAGAAAAAATTAGTTGGAGAAGCTGAATATTTTTTTTTGTTGAGAATCTCCACAACTCATTAGTGGTGGTGCGTTAAGACAATCAGAAATACTATCAGACATCCCCAAATGGGCACATTTATAGGCCTACATTTGTGCTCAGGCCAGGTAGACTAGTCCTACTTCTATATGCGTAATTAGGTAGACTAGTCCTACTTATATATGTGTAACCAGGTAGACTAGTTCTACTTCTATATGTGTAACCAGGTAGACTAGTCCTACCTCTATATGTGTAACCAGGTTGACTAGTCCTACTACTATATGCGTAATCAGGTGTGTGTCCTTACTCAACATTGACAGGAGTGTTTCAAACGATAGAATGAATAAATTGACAAAACTGACGCATCTTGCGGGGTCAGGTCTGGGTGATCTGCCATGGGCTGTTTCATTTAGTATTCGTTTGGGTCGGTTGGGGAATGATTGTATTTCCCCATAGTATGTTCTACCGAAGTTGACCGACTGAAAGGAAGTGTAACTTTGACTATAATTAGTGTTTCCTGAAGGAGGGAAACGAGGTACAACACCTGATTGGCCCCACCCCTTCCTGGGTCGGTGAAGAGCGGTATTAAATTGAAGGAATAAATCCAAGCCTCACGCTCATCACCTGTGGAAGACAGGGATTCCAGGAAGGCGTGGATTTGATAGTATGTTGTACCTAGTTTCCCTCCTTCAGGGAACAGTAGTTATAGTCATAACATGTGGATTTAATAGTATGTTGTACCTAGTTTCCCTCCTTCAGGGAACAGTAGTTATAGTCATAACATGTGGATTTAATAGTATGTTGCACCTAGTTTCTCTCCTTCAGGGAACAGTAGTTATAGTCATAACATGTGGATTTGATAGTATGTTGTACCTAGTTTCCCTCCTTCAGGGAACAGTAGTTATAGTCATAACATGTGGATTTAATAGTATGTTGTACCTAGTTTCCCTCCTTCAGGGAACAGTAGTTATAGTCATAACATGTGGATTTAATAGTATGTTGTACCTAGTTTCCCTCCTTCAGGGAACAGTAGTTATAGTCATAACATGTGGATTTGATAGTATGTTGTACCTAGTTTCCCTCCTTCAGGGAACAGTAGTTATAGTCATAACATGTGGATTTAATAGTATGTTGTACCTAGTTTCCCTCCTTCAGGGAACAGTAGTTATAGTCATAACATGTGGATTTAATAGTATGTTGTACCTAGTTTCCCTCCTTCAGGGAACAGTAGTTATAGTCATAACATGTGGATTTGATAGTATGTTGCACCTAGTTTCTCTCCTTCAGGGAACAGTAGTTATAGTCATAACATGTGGATTTGATAGTATGTTGTACCTAGTTTCCCTCCTTCAGGGAACAGTAGTTATAGTCATAACATGTGGATTTGATAGTATGTTGTACCTAGTTTCCCTCCTTCAGGGAACAGTAATTATAGTCATAACGTTACGCTTGTCATATGATGAACTTTAACTTAAATACGGGATCTTGCAGTGGGGCTGTTTTTTGTATTCAGATCTCTGAAACGCTCTCTAACTACGTCACATTTAGTGTCTCCTTATGTTACGCTGGGAAAACAGTTTTCAATCATTTCAGAGTTTGCTAAATCCAATGTTTCTAACCGAAAGTCCCCTTAACTTTATTGACAACACCCAAATGGATACTGTCATTAACGTGGTTTTTCAATAATTACACATAATACTTAATACTGTAGCTGTTTAGTTAGTCACATGTTCAACTATCATCAAGTGATCCAGGAAATTTTCTGAATGACAGTCAAATGACAAACATCACGACATGCAAAAACAACCAGAGTGCTTCTTCATTCATTACTCTGGTAAAGACAGTTATGCCGTGCTCCACGTTGGATCCAAAATACCTAACAAATTGGTGTTTATAATATTATTGTCTGCTTGATTTACAGTAGGGTCCCGTTAGTCTGTTTGGACACAGAGATACTTAGCTCATAATGTGTAGAGAACTGTTCCTTGATGGATAGGCTATTGTACAACACACAGAGCTATTTTCCTTTATTCAGGACATTTAGAATGAAAACACATTACAGAGTAGCCTAGTGGGATTATTCACAACATTATCTGGTGATCAGGTTATGAGATGTCATGACAAAGACATTTTAGTTTCCATGTTTCGCCTAAAATATTAAATGATTTATAGTCCTAGGTCTATGTTATTGTTAGGTTAAGTTATGGCCAATTTGTTAAACACTTAATGTACAAACCCTCAGTTTCAGGCTGATGGCAAAGCTAGCTAAAGTGCATTTTACTGGTTGAAGTGTTTTATAAGTATAAAGCAGTTGATTTGCGACAATAACACAAACATATTAAGCAGGAGATTCAAACGAGCCTTACATTTATATTCCAAAGTAATGTGAAATGCACTCATAAGCAACCTGGAAATGGAGGCTATTATTGCTGTCAGCCTATGAGAACTCCCCTGAGTTTTCCCCCACGGTGGTGAATTAGTGAATAGACACAGAGCTTAATGTGAGTTTCCTTGAGTAGCACTCCTGATCTTGCGCTGTAATATTCAGAATACATTGTGGAAAACTAAACATTTTGGTCACCATTTTTGTTCCAGGCAGATATACTACATCCATAACTAGTGGTTTCCTCATTAGCAGATATACTACATCCATAACTAGTGGTTTCCTCATTAGCAGATATACTACATCCATAACTAGTGGTTTCCTCATTACCAGATATACTACATCCATAACTAGCGGTTTCCTCATTAGCAGATATACTACATCCATAACTAGTGGTTTCCTCATTACCAGATATACTACATCCATAACTAGTGGTTTCCTCATTACCAGATATACTACATCCATAACTAGTGGTTTCCTCATTACCAGATATACTACATCCATAACTAGTGGTTTCCTCATTACCAGATATACTACATCCATAACTAGTGGTTTCCTCATTACCAGATATACTACATCCATAACTAGTGGTTTCCTCATTACCAGATATACTACATCCATAACTAGTGGTTTCCTCATTACCAGATATACTACATCCATAACTAGTGGTTTCCTCATTAGCCAGATATACTACATCCATAACTAGTGGTTTCCTCATTACCAGATATACTACATCCATAACTAGTGGTTTCCTCATTACCAGATATACTACATCCATAACTAGTGGTTTGCTCATTACCAGATATACTACATCCATAACTAGCGGTTTCCTCATTAGCAGATATACTACATCCATAACTAGTGGTTTCCTCATTACCAGATATACTACATCCATAACTAGTCGGTTTCCTCATTACCAGATATACTACATCCATAACTAGTGGTTTCCTCATTACCAGATATACTACATCCATAACTAGTGGTTTCCTCATTACCAGATATACTACAACCATAACTAGTGGTTTCCTCATTACCAGATATACTACATCCATAACTAGTGGTTTTCTCATTACCAGATATACTACATCCATAACTAGTGGTTTTCTCATTACCAGATATACTACATCCATAACTAGTGGTTTCCTCATTACCAGATATACTACATCCATAACTAGTGGTTTCCTCATTACCAGATATACTACATCCATAACTAGTGGTTTCCTCATTACCAGATATACTACATCCATAACTAGTGGTTTCCTCATTACCAGATATACTACATCCATAACTAGTGGTTTCCTCATTACCAGATATACTACATCCATAACTAGTGGTTTCCTCATTACCAGATATACTACATCCATAACTAGTGGTTTCCTCATTACCAGATATACTACATCCATAACTAGTGGTTTCCTCATTACCAGATATACTACATCCATAACTAGTGGTTTCCTCATTAGCCAGATATACTACATCCATAACTAGTGGTTTCCTCATTACCAGATATACTACATCCATAACTAGTGGTTTCCTCATTACCAGATATACTACATCCATAACTAGTGGTTTCCTCATTACCAGATATACTACATCCATAACTAGTGGTTTCCTCATTACCAGATATACTACATCCATAACTAGTGGTTTCCTCATTACCAGATATACTACATCCATAACTAGTGGTTTCCTCATTACCAGATATACTACATCCATAACTAGTGGTTTCCTCATTACCAGATATACTACATCCATAACTAGTGGTTTCCTCATTACCAGATATACTACATCCATAACTAGTGGTTTCCTCATTACCAGATATACTACATCCATAACTAGTGGTTTCCTCATTACCAGATATACTACATCCATAACTAGTGGTTTCCTCATTACCAGATATACTACATCCATAACTAGTGGTTTCCTCATTACCAGATATACTACATCCATAACTAGTGGTTTCCTCATTACCAGATATACTACATCCATAACTAGTGGTTTCCTCATTACCAGATATACTACATCCATAACTAGTGGTTTCCTCATTACCAGATATACTACATCCATAACTAGTGGTTTCCTCATTACCAGATATACTACATCCATAACTAGTGGTTTCCTCATTACCAGATATACTACATCCATAACTAGTGGTTTCCTCATTACCAGATATACTACATCCATAACTAGTGGTTTCCTCATTACCAGATATACTACATCCATAACTAGTGGTTTCCTCATTACCAGATATACTACATCCATAACTAGTGGTTTCCTCATTACCAGATATACTACATCCATAACTAGTGGTTTCCTCATTACCAGATATACTACATCCATAACTAGTGGTTTCCTCATTACCAGATATACTACATCCATAACTAGTGGTTTCCTCATTACCAGATATACTACATCCATAACTAGTGGTTTCCTCATTACCAGATATACTACATCCATAACTAGTGGTTTCCTCATTACCAGATATACTACATCCATAACTAGTGGTTTCCTCATTACCAGATATACTACATCCATAACTAGTGGTTTCCTCATTACCAGATATACTACATCCATAACTAGTGGTTTCCTCATTAGCAGATATACTACATCCATAACTAGTGGTTTCCTCATTACCAGATATACTACATCCATAACTAGTGGTTTCCTCATTACCAGATATACTACATCCATAACTAGTGGTTTCCTCATTACCAGATATACTACATCCATAACTAGTGGTTTCCTCATTACCAGATATACTACATCCATAACTAGTGGTTTCCTCATTACCAGATATACTACATCCATAACTAGTGGTTTCCTCATTACCAGATATACTACATCCATAACTAGTGGTTTCCTCATTACCAGATATACTACATCCATAACTAGTGGTTTCCTCATTACCAGATATACTACATCCATAACTAGTGGTTTCCTCATTACCAGATATACTACATCCATAACTAGTGGTTTCCTCATTACCAGATATACTACATCCATAACTAGCGGTTTCCTCATTACCAGATATACTACATCCATAACTAGCGGTTTCCTCATTACCAGATATACTACATCCATAACTAGTGGTTTCCTCATTACCAGATATACTACATCCATAACTAGCGGTTTCCTCATTACCAGATATACTACATCCATAACTAGTGGTTTCCTCATTACCAGATATACTACATCCATAACTAGTGGTTTCCTCATTACCAGATATACTACATCCATAACTAGTGGTTTCCTCATTACCAGATATACTACATCCATAACTAGTGGTTTCCTCATTACCAGATATACTACATCCATAACTAGTGGTTTCCTCATTACCAGATATACTACATCCATAACTAGTGGTTTCCTCATTAGCAGATATACTACATCCATAACTAGTGGTTTCCTCATTACCAGATATACTACATCCATAACTAGTGGTTTCCTCATTACCAGATATACTACATCCATAACTAGTGGTTTCCTCATTACCAGATATACTACATCCATAACTAGCGGTTTCCTCATTACCAGATATACTACATCCATAACTAGTGGTTTCCTCATTACCAGATATACTACATCCATAACTAGTGGTTTCCTCATTACCAGATATACTACATCCATAACTAGTGGTTTCCTCATTACCAGATATACTACATCCATAACTAGTGGTTTCCTCATTACCAGATATACTACATCCATAACTAGTGGTTTCCTCATTACCAGATATACTACATCCATAACTAGTGGTTTCCTCATTACCAGATATACTACATCCATAACTAGCGGTTTCCTCATTACCAGATATACTACATCCATAACTAGTGGTTTCTCATTACCAGATATACTACATCCATAACTAGTGGTTTCCTCATTACCAGATATACTACATCCATAACTAGTGGTTTCCTCATTACCAGATATACTACATCCATAACTAGTGGTTTCCTCATTACCAGATATACTACATCCATAACTAGTGGTTTCCTCATTACCAGATATACTACATCCATAACTAGCGGTTTCCTCATTACCAGATATACTACATCCATAACTAGCTGGTTTCCTCATTACCAGATATACTACATCCATAACTAGCGGTTTCCTCATTACCAGATATACTACATCCATAACTAGCGGTTTCCTCATTACCAGATATACTACATCCATAACTAGCGGTTTCCTCATTACCAGATATACTACATCCATAACTAGTGGTTTCCTCATTACAGATATACTACATCCATAACTAGTGGTTTCCTCATTACCAGATATACTACATCCATAACTAGTGGTTTCCTCATTACCAGATATACTACATCCATAACTAGTGGTTTCCTCATTACCAGATATACTACATCCATAACTAGTGGTTTCCTCATTACCAGATATACTACATCCATAACTAGTGGTTTCCTCATTACCAGATATACTACATCCATAACTAGTGGTTTCCTCATTACCAGATATACTACATCCATAACTAGTGGTTTCCTCATTACCAGATATACTACATCCATAACTAGTGGTTTCCTCATTACCAGATATACTACATCCATAACTAGTGGTTTCCTCATTACCAGATATACTACATCCATAACTAGTGGTTTCCTCATTACCAGATATACTACATCCATAACTAGTGGTTTCCTCATTACCAGATATACTACATCCATAACTAGCGGTTTCCTCATTACCAGATATACTACATCCATAACTAGTGGTTTCCTCATTACCAGATATACTACATCCATAACTAGTGGTTTCCTCATTACCAGATATACTACATCCATAACTAGTGGTTTCCTCATTACCAGATATACTACATCCATAACTAGTGGTTTCCTCATTACCAGATATACTACATCCATAACTAGTGGTTTCCTCATTACCAGATATACTACATCCATAACTAGCTGGTTTCCTCATTACCAGATATACTACATCCATAACTAGTGCAGATATACTACATCCATAACTAGCGGTTTCCTCATTACCAGATATACTACATCCATAACTAGTGGTTTCCTCATTACCAGATATACTACATCCATAACTAGTGGTTTCCTCATTACCAGATATACTACATCCATAACTAGTGGTTTCCTCATTACCAGATATACTACATCCATAACTAGTGGTTTCCTCATTACCAGATATACTACATCCATAACTAGTGGTTTCCTCATTACCAGATATACTACATCCATAACTAGTGGTTTCCTCATTACCAGATATACTACATCCATAACTAGTGGTTTCCTCATTACCAGATATACTACATCCATAACTAGTGGTTTCCTCATTACCAGATATACTACATCCATAACTAGTGGTTTCCTCATTACCAGATATACTACATCCATAACTAGTGGTTTCCTCATTACCAGATATACTACATCCATAACTAGTGGTTTCCTCATTACCAGATATACTACATCCATAACTAGTGGTTTCCTCATTACCAGATATACTACATCCATAACTAGTGGTTTCCTCATTACCAGATATACTACATCCATAACTAGTGGTTTCCTCATTACCAGATATACTACATCCATAACTAGTGGTTTCCTCATTACCAGATATACTACATCCATAACTAGTGGTTTCCTCATTACCAGATATACTACATCCATAACTAGTGGTTTCCTCATTACCAGATATACTACATCCATAACTAGTGGTTTCCTCATTACCAGATATACTACATCCATAACTAGTGGTTTCCTCATTACCAGATATACTACATCCATAACTAGTGGTTTCCTCATTACCAGATATACTACATCCATAACTAGTGGTTTCCTCATTACCAGATATACTACATCCATAACTAGTGGTTTCCTCATTACCAGATATACTACATCCATAACTAGTGGTTTCCTCATTACCAGATATACTACATCCATAACTAGTGGTTTCCTCATTACCAGATATACTACATCCATAACTAGTGGTTTCCTCATTACCAGATATACTACATCCATAACTAGTGGTTTCCTCATTACCAGATATACTACATCCATAACTAGTGGTTTCCTCATTACCAGATATACTACATCCATAACTAGTGGTTTCCTCATTACCAGATATACTACATCCATAACTAGTGGTTTCCTCATTACCAGATATACTACATCCATAACTAGTGGTTTCCTCATTACCAGATATACTACATCCATAACTAGTGGTTTCCTCATTACCAGATATACTACATCCATAACTAGTGGTTTCCTCATTACCAGATATACTACATCCATAACTAGTGGTTTCCTCATTACCAGATATACTACATCCATAACTAGTGGTTTCCTCATTACCAGATATACTACATCCATAACTAGCTGGTTTCCTCATTACCAGATATACTACATCCATAACTAGCGGTTTCCTCATTACCAGATATACTACATCCATAACTAGCGGTTTCCTCATTACCAGATATACTACATCCATAACTAGTGGTTTCCTCATTACCAGATATACTACATCCATAACTAGTGGTTTCCTCATTACCAGATATACTACATCCATAACTAGTGGTTTCCTCATTACCAGATATACTCCATAACATTCCTTACATACTACTCCATAACTAGTGGTTTCCTCATTACCAGATATACTACATCCATAACTAGTGGTTTCCTCATTACCAGATATACTACATCCATAACTAGTGGTTTCCTCATTACCAGATATACTACATCCATAACTAGTGGTTTCCTCATTACCAGATATACTACATCCATAACTAGTGGTTTCCTCATTAGCCAGATATACTACATCCATAACTAGTGGTTTCCTCATTACCAGATATACTACATCCATAACTAGTGGTTTCCTCATTACCAGATATACTACATCCATAACTAGCGGTTTCCTCATTACCAGATATACTACATCCATAACTAGTGGTTTCCTCATTACCAGATATACTACATCCATAACTAGCTGGTTTCCTCATTACCAGATATACTACATCCATAACTAGTGGTTTCCTCATTAGCAGATATACTACATCCATAACTAGCGGTTTCCTCATTACCAGATATACTACATCCATAACTAGCGGTTTCCTCATTACCAGATATACTACATCCATAACTAGCGGTTTCCTCATTACCAGATATACTACATCCATAACTAGTGGTTTCCTCATTACCAGATATACTACATCCATAACTAGTGGTTTCCTCATTACCAGATATACTACATCCATAACTAGTGGTTTCCTCATTACCAGATATACTACATCCATAACTAGTGGTTTCCTCATTACCAGATATACTACATCCATAACTAGTGGTTTCCTCATTACCAGATATACTACATCCATAACTAGTGGTTTCCTCATTACCAGATATACTACATCCATAACTAGTGGTTTCCTCATTACCAGATATACTACATCCATAACTAGTGGTTTCCTCATTACCAGATATACTACATCCATAACTAGTGGTTTCCTCATTACCAGATATACTACATCCATAACTAGTGGTTTCCTCATTACCAGATATACTACATCCATAACTAGTGGTTTCCTCATTACCAGATATACTACATCCATAACTAGTGGTTTCCTCATTACCAGATATACTACATCCATAACTAGCGGTTTCCTCATTACCAGATATACTACATCCATAACTAGTGGTTTCCTCATTACCAGATATACTACATCCATAACTAGCGGTTTCCTCATTACCAGATATACTACATCCATAACTAGTGGTTTCCTCATTACCAGATATACTACATCCATAACTAGTGGTTTCCTCATTACCAGATATACTACATCCATAACTAGTGGTTTCCTCATTACCAGATATACTACATCCATAACTAGTGGTTTTCCTCATTACCAGATATACTACATCCATAACTAGTGGTTTCCTCATTACCAGATATACTACATCCATAACTAGTGGTTTCCTCATTACCAGATATACTACATCCATAACTAGCGGTTTCCTCATTACCAGATATACTACATCCATAACTAGCGGTTTCCTCATTAGCCAGATATACTACATCCATAACTAGCGGTTTCCTCATTACCAGATATACTACATCCATAACTAGCGGTTTCCTCATTACCAGATATACTACATCCATAACTAGCGGTTTCCTCATTACCAGATATACTACATCCATAACTAGTGGTTTCCTCATTACCAGATATACTACATCCATAACTAGTGGTTTCCTCATTACCAGATATACTACATCCATAACTAGTGGTTTCCTCATTACCAGATATACTACATCCATAACTAGTGGTTTCCTCATTACCAGATATACTACATCCATAACTAGTGGTTTCCTCATTACCAGATATACTACATCCATAACTAGTGGTTTCCTCATTAGCAGATATACTACATCCATAACTAGTGGTTTCCTCATTAGCAGATATACTACATCCATAACTAGTGGTTTCCTCATTACCAGATATACTACATCCATAACTAGCGGTTTCCTCATTACCAGATATACTACATCCATAACTAGCGGTTTCCTCATTACCAGATATACTACATCCATAACTAGCGGTTTCCTCATTACCAGATATACTACATCCATAACTAGCGGTTTCCTCATTACCAGATATACTACATCCATAACTAGTGGTTTCCTCATTACCAGATATACTACATCCATAACTAGTGGTTTCCTCATTACCAGATATACTACATCCATAACTAGTGGTTTCCTCATTACCAGATATACTACATCCATAACTAGTGGTTTCCTCATTACCAGATATACTACATCCATAACTAGTGGTTTCCTCATTACCAGATATACTACATCCATAACTAGTGGTTTCCTCATTACCAGATATACTACATCCATAACTAGCGGTTTCCTCATTACCAGATATACTACATCCATAACTAGCGGTTTCCTCATTACCAGATATACTACATCCATAACTAGCGGTTTCCTCATTACCAGATATACTACATCCATAACTAGCGGTTTCCTCAGTAGCAGATATACTACATCCATAACTAGCGGTTTCCTCATTACCAGATATACTACATCCATAACTAGCGGTTTCCTCATTACCAGATATACTACATCCATAACTAGCGGTTTCCTCATTACCAGATATACTACATCCATAACTAGCGGTTTCCTCATTACCAGATATACTACATCCATAACTAGTGGTTTCCTCATTACCAGATATACTACATCCATAACTAGTGGTTTCCTCATTAGCAGATATACTACATCCATAACTAGTGGTTTCCTCATTACCAGATATACTACATCCATAACTAGTGGTTTCCTCATTAGCAGATATACTACATCCATAACTAGTGGTTTCCTCATTAGCAGATATACTACATCCATAACTAGTGGTTTCCTCATTAGCAGATATACTACATCCATAACTAGTGGTTTCCTCATTACCAGATATACTACATCCATAACTAGTGGTTTCCTCATTACCAGATATACTACATCCATAACTAGTGGTTTCCTCATTACCAGATATACTACATCCATAACTAGTGGTTTCCTCATTAGCAGATATACTACATCCATAACTAGTGGTTTCCTCGTTAGCAGATATACTACATCCATAACTAGTGGTTTCCTCATTACCAGATATACTACATCCATAACTAGTGGTTTCCTCATTACCAGATATACTACATCCATAACTAGTGGTTTCCTCATTACCAGATATACTACATCCATAACTAGTGGTTTCCTCATTACCAGATATACTACATCCATAACTAGTGGTTTCCTCATTAGCAGATATACTACATCCATAACTAGTGGTTTCCTCATTAGCAGATATACTACATCCATAACTAGTGGTTTCCTCATTACCAGATATACTACATCCATAACTAGCGGTTTCCTCATTACCAGATATACTACATCCATAACTAGCGGTTTGCTCATTACCAGATATACTACATCCATAACTAGCGGTTTCCTCATTAGCAGATATACTACATCCATAACTAGTGGTTTCCTCATTACCAGATATACTACATCCATAACTATCGGTTTCCTCATTACCAGATATACTACATCCATAACTAGTGGTTTCCTCATTACCAAATATACTACATCCATAACTAGTGGTTTCCTCATTACCAGATATACTACAACCATAACTAGTGGTTTCCTCATTACCAGATATACTACATCCATAACTAGTGGTTTTCTCATTACCAGATATACTACATCCATAACTAGTGGTTTTCTCATTACCAGATATACTACATCCATAACTAGTGGTTTCCTCATTACCAGATGTACTACATCCATAACTAGTGGTTTCATCATTACCAGATGTACTACATCCATAACTAGTGGTTTCCTCATTACCAGATATACTACATCCATAACTAGTGGTTTCCTCATTACCAGATATACTACATCCATAACTAGTGGTTTCCTCATTACCAGATATACTACATCCATAACTAGTGGTTTCATCATTACCAGATGTACTACATCCATAACTAGTGGTTTCCTCATTACCAGATATACTACATCCATAACTAGCGGTTTCCTCATTACCAGATATACTACATCCATAACTAGCGGTTTCCTCATTACCAGATATACTACATCCATAACTAGCGGTTTCCTCATTACCAGATATACTACATCCATAACTAGCGGTTTCCTCATGACCAGATATACTACATCCATAACTAGTGGTTTCCTCATTACCAGATATACTACATCCATAACTAGTGGTTTCCTCATTACCAGATATACTACATCCATAACTAGTGGTTTCATCATTACCAGATGTACTACATCCATAACTAGTGGTTTCCTCATTACCAGATATACTACATCCATAACTAGTGGTTTCCTCATAACCAGATATACTACATCCATAACTAGCGGTTTCCTCATTACCAGATATACTACATCCATAACTAGCGGTTTCCTCATTACCAGATATACTACATCCATAACTAGCGGTTTCCTCATTACCAGATATACTACATCCATAACTAGCGGTTTCCTCATTAGCAGATATACTACATCCATAACTAGCGGTTTCCTCATTAGCAGATATACTACATCCATAACTAGCGGTTTCCTCATTACCAGATATACTACATCCATAACTAGCGGTTTCCTCATTACCAGATATACTACATCCATAACTGGTGGTTTCCTCATTACCAGATATACTACATCCATAACTAGTGGTTTCCTCATTACCAGATATACTACATCCATAACTAGTGGTTTCCTCATTACCAGATATACTACATCCATAACTAGTGGTTTCCTCATTAGCAGATATACTACATCCATAACTAGTGGTTTCCTCATTACCAGATATACTACATCCATAACTAGTGGTTTCCTCATTACCAGATATACTACATCCATAACTAGTGGTTTCCTCATTAGCAGATATACTACATCCATAACTAGTGGTTTCCTCATTACCAGATATACTACATCCATAACTAGTGGTTTCCTCTAGCAGATATACTACATCCATAACTAGTGGTTTCCTCGTTAGCAGATATACTACATCCATAACTAGTGGTTTCCTCATTACCAGATATACTACATCCATAACTAGTGGTTTCATCATTACCAGATGTACTACATCCATAACTAGTGGTTTCCTCATTACCAGATATACTACATCCATAACTAGTGGTTTCCTCATAACCAGATATACTACATCCATAACTAGTGGTTTCCTCATTACCAGATATACTACATCCATAACTAGCGGTTTCCTCATTACCAGATATACTACATCCATAACTAGCGGTTTCCTCATTAGCAGATATACTACATCCATAACTAGCGGTTTCCTCATTACCAGATATACTACATCCATAACTAGCGGTTTCCTCATTACCAGATATACTACATCCATAACTAGCGGTTTCCTCATTACCAGATATACTACATCCATAACTGGTGGTTTCCTCATTACCAGATATACTACATCCATAACTAGTGGTTTCCTCATTACCAGATATACTACATCCATAACTAGTGGTTTCCTCATTACCAGATATACTACATCCATAACTAGTGGTTTCCTCATTAGCAGATATACTACATCCATAACTAGTGGTTTCCTCATTAGCAGATATACTACATCCATAACTAGTGGTTTCCTCATTACCAGATATACTACATCCATAACTAGTGGTTTCCTCATTACCAGATATACTACATCCATAACTAGTGGTTTCCTCATTACCAGATATACTACATCCATAACTAGTGGTTTCCTCATTACCAGATATACTACATCCATAACTAGTGGTTTCCTCGTTAGCAGATATACTACATCCATAACTAGTGGTTTCCTCATTACCAGATATACTACATCCATAACTAGTGGTTTCCTCATTACCAGATATACTACATCCATAACTAGTGGTTTCCTCATTACCAGATATACTACATCCATAACTAGTGGTTTCCTCATTACCAGATATACTACATCCATAACTAGTGGTTTCCTCATTACCAGATATACTACATCCATAACTAGTGGTTTCCTCATTAGCAGATATTCTACATCCATAACTAGTGGTTTCCTCATTAGCAGATATACTACATCCATAACTAGTGGTTTCCTCATTACCAGATATACTACATCCATAACTAGTGGTTTCCTCATTACCAGATATACTACATCCATAACTAGTGGTTTGCTCATTACCAGATATACTACATCCATAACTAGCGGTTTCCTCATTAGCAGATATACTACATCCATAACTAGTGGTTTCCTCATTACCAGATATACTACATCCATAACTAGCGGTTTCCTCATTACCAGATATACTACATCCATAACTAGCGGTTTCCTCATTACCAGATATACTACATCCATAACTGGTGGTTTCCTCATTACCAGATATACTACATCCATAACTAGTGGTTTCCTCATTACCAGATATACTACATCCATAACTAGTGGTTTCCTCATTACCAGATATACTACATCCATAACTAGTGGTTTCCTCATTAGCAGATATACTACATCCATAACTAGTGGTTTCCTCATTACCAGATATACTACATCCATAACTAGTGGTTTCCTCATTACCAGATATACTACATCCATAACTAGTGGTTTCCTCATTAGCAGATATACTACATCCATAACTAGTGGTTTCCTCATTACCAGATATACTACATCCATAACTAGTGGTTTCCTCATTACCAGATATACTACATCCATAACTAGTGGTTTCCTCGTTAGCAGATATACTACATCCATAACTAGTGGTTTCCTCATTACCAGATATACTACATCCATAACTAGTGGTTTCCTCATTACCAGATATACTACATCCATAACTAGTGGTTTCCTCATTACCAGATATACTACATCCATAACTAGTGGTTTCCTCATTACCAGATATACTACATCCATAACTAGTGGTTTCCTCATTACCAGATATACTACATCCATAACTAGTGGTTTCCTCATTAGCAGATATTCTACATCCATAACTAGTGGTTTCCTCATTAGCAGATATACTACATCCATAACTAGTGGTTTCCTCATTACCAGATATACTACATCCATAACTAGTGGTTTCCTCATTACCAGATATACTACATCCATAACTAGTGGTTTGCTCATTACCAGATATACTACATCCATAACTAGCGGTTTCCTCATTAGCAGATATACTACATCCATAACTAGTGGTTTCCTCATTACCAGATATACTACATCCATAACTATCGGTTTCCTCATTACCAGATATACTACATCCATAACTAGTGGTTTCCTCATTACCAGATATACTACATCCATAACTAGTGGTTTCCTCATTACCATTTATACTACATCCATAACTAGTGGTTTCCTCATTAGCAGGGAGGAGTTTCTACAATCAAATAATATGTGCTTTGCCCTCGTGCTGCAATTTTAGCAAACACAGAAAGGGGCCTATATTGGAGACCAAAAGTCATCTGGCACACTGCTTAGAGTTTCAACAACATGAATAACTTATTTCTAGCCTACAATCATTGATGTTACTACTAATGTGAAAGCAAGACAAACTATGACTATTCTTGCTCATTTTAAGACGATTGTTAAATAATGTTAACATTCATTACAGACGTCAATTGCTGTACAACATCATGGCTACGCTGTTGGCATCACCTTTTATAGTGGATTACCGCTGTTGTGGGACTTTAATCATCTGTCTGACTTTGTTGTTCACACAGGAGAGATAAGGGACCATCGTGGATCCTCTGGGGAGCCTCAACAACCTCATGATGCTGACGAGGCAGAGAAGAGTCTCTCCACATCAGAACACCTCAAGAAACACCTGCAGAGATCCACAGGGAGGAGAACTCATTGCTGCTCTGACTGTGGGAAGAGATTCACCTCCTCATCAGACATTAAAATTCATCAGAGAATCCACACAGGAGAGAAACCTTATAGCTGTGGGAAATGTGGGAAGAGATGTACTACATCTAGCAATCTGACTGTACACCAGAGAACACACACAGGAGAGAGACCTTACAGCTGTGATCAATGTGGGGAGAGTTTTACTACATCTAGCAGTCTGACTGTACACCAGAGAACACACACAGGAGAGAAACCTTATAGCTGTGGTCAATGTGGGAAGAGTTTTACAACATCTATCCAGCTGACATTACACCAGAGAACACACACAGGAGAGAATCCTTATAGCTGTGATCAATGTGGGAAGAGTTTTACAACATCTATCCAGCTGACATTACACCAGAGAACACACACAGGAGAGAAACCTTATAGCTGTGGTCAATGTGGGAAGAGTTTTACTCAGTCAACCAACCTGACTCTACACCAGAGAATACACACAGGAGAGAAACCTTATAGCTGTGGTCAATGTGGGAAGAGTTTTGGTGCATCTAGCACTCTGACTCTACACCAGAGAATACACACAGGAGAGAAACCTTATAGCTGTGGTCAATGTGGGAAGAGTTTTGGTGCATCTAGCACTCTGATTCTACACCAGAGAATACACACAGGAGAGAAACCTTATAGCTGTGGTCAATGTGGGAAGAGTTTTGGTGCATCTAGAACTCTGACTCTACACCAGAGAACACACACAGGAGAGAAACCTTATAGCTGTGGTCAATGTGGGAAGAGTTTTGGTGCATCTAGAACTCTGACTATACACCAGAGAACACACACAGGAGAGAAACCTCATATCTGTGATTTGTGTGACAAGAGATACTATGATAAAAGATATCTGATCAAACATCAGAAAATACATGGGGTTGTTTCATGATATCAATGAAATAATGTCACAATGTAGAATGTTTTAACATTGTAGTAGGAGTATTTTAATGATGTCACAATGTAGAATGTTTTAACATTGTAGAAGGAGTATTTTAATGAGTTTCACAATGTAGAAC
Organism: Salvelinus namaycush; assembly: GCF_016432855.1. Classification (NCBI taxonomy): domain Eukaryota; kingdom Metazoa; phylum Chordata; class Actinopteri; order Salmoniformes; family Salmonidae; genus Salvelinus; species Salvelinus namaycush. Next base: position 165,147 of record NW_024059641.1, on the reverse strand, counting down.
CCTAAACGTTTGCCCCATTCAATTGATTTCAGCGTAATATGGATATTAGCCTCAGGAAAAATCCAGGCTCTGAATTGAAAGAGTACTATTTATGTGATTTAACAAAAAGTGACTAACACAAAAATAGCTGTTACACCATGTTGGTGACCCACTTGAATCAAAATGCAACACCTCAAAATGTAGCGAGCTGTTTTCTACAAGTTGTCCTCTAACCAGTGATGTACACATTATTCCCAGATTCCGTGTGGTTTTTCAGCTGTCATTTTTAACAGGACATCCAACCTCATCTCCCTCCTCTAGCACAATTGTTTCAACGTGATATCGATGGGTGATGACAAATAAGTGTTGGGTTCCTTTGTTTAGTGACCCCTAAATTTAAATGCATCACTCCAAAATGTAGCTAACTGTCTTCTGCAGGTTGTCCTCTAACCAGTGAGCTAAAATGTATCTCCCATTTCCATGTGTTTTTTAGTTGTGTTTCAAAATGTCATTCAAAAGACGTTGAAAATAAGACTATTTTTTAGTTGTGTTCGTTTCAACATCACGTACATCCTGATTTCCCCCCTAATCGATATCAGTGATTTATACATATTACTTTATGTTCTATATTATACATACAAAACATATTAACAAACATTTGGTTTTGATATTTCCTATTTCCAATTCATGTGACATTTAGTAATCATAATTATTTATGCAATCAACTGACAATTTTCGGGTATAAAATTGACGTAGAATATCAGGGTTCATGTTCAGATGTGCCAACCCAAATGTACTAGAGCATTGGGGACTGAGACTTCCTGTCTTTAAGTTTGGTGTGGGTTTTTCTTTTGTTTGCCTCTTCTTGGGCAGATTTAGTGGGTCTCATGGTGGGTGTCTTTTAGGTCCCAGTTGTTGTTACTAGTCAACTTTCAGTGGACACTGAGAGCAAAACTGCAACATTATGTTATAATACTTTTATTGCATCAAATGGTTGTTTTATGCAACAGAATAGATGGTTCTTAGAACTATTGTGTCTGTGTTCTACTGAGGATAGGCCTCTGGGAGAAAACACTGACAGGAGATTTACAATGTCTTTTGGGTGATAAAACCTGAAGAGACCGCATTTCAGAGCATGAGTTAATGTTTCTGTTCTATATGGTACCAGGGAGAGATGACCCCAGGGCCAGACCCTGGTCTCTACACAAAGAGTACTGTTTTTACAGCAGATACTGTCTGCTGTGAATTATAAGTATCTTTTATACAAATCTTAACCTTGTGACCCGTTCTATACATCTGTTGTTTGTCATGTAGGTTGAAAGGGGTGTATCTTGGCTATAAAAGACCTTTGTACTTTTGTCTCATGGCTCTCAATGAATCTTCTGGGGGTGATTCGTCAACCAGCCATCATTATCGTAGAGCACTCAATTGATTCACTTTATATGTGTGTGTTGTATTGACCTGCTCCCTTATTAATAAGTGAATAAAGATTTAGTTTAAGAATAACTCTGACTTGTGTGATAAGTTTGACTCCTCATTTGATATTAAAGAACTTAACAACCACATTTGGTGATGGGGATGTGAATCTTCACTTGGTGACCGCTTCTGACGATCTGGGTAAATCGTGCACTTGGGATCTCAGGGAAACCACACTTCGGGAACGGAGCAGATGGACCCACCTTTGATCTGAGAGGCAGTGAGCCGAGTGGATACCACATCTCGAACGTAGTTTAAAAAAAGGAAAAGTGTGTATTCCTGTGTGAGGGGGCACCTTGGAGGTGTGAAGAGGGCTTAGCCAGCTATCTGTGTGAACTGGATGAAAACTGGAATCTGTGTTTACTAGTTAAGACCATGTATGATATAGTATAAGCTAGTAAGGTGCACCTGTAATTATTCCCAGTATGAGAGGAGTTGCTAGATTTATTAATTAAACCTAGCAAGTTAGAGTGAAACAATGTGGCTGATTAGCTGTTGATGTTGAAGAAGTGTCCCGTCCACTAGATTATACGTCACAGTGGCAGAATCACCTGAAATACGCACATCGCCATCTGCTGACTGGAGTTGGTATCGCAGTTGAGAAAATACTTTCAGACAAAAAGCTAAATAGCGACTGCATCTAAAAACCAACGACTCCCTTTGAAAACGGGCGATGTGGCATCAGAAACATTTATTATAGTGTAAAAATGTACTGCAAAGTGCAGCTAAATAGAATAATTTGGTCATACCCACTCAGCACGTGACGTCCAAGGACGTCGAATTATGGGCAATATCAGGTCTGTCTGTTGTGGCCGCTATTTTGCCCTAAAATAGTCATCCCTAAAGGGGCTGTGTATAACTATGTAAATGTCTCTCGGACAAGGTAACTTTTATCAATATACACTCTGAAAAGTAAAGGTTCCTGGGGTATCCTTTGGGGGTTTTCAAATTGAAACTGTGGGGGAACCCCTAAAAGTTATTCAAAGAACCTTTTGTGGGAACCCGTATAAGTTCATTGAAGAACCCCTTATCATGGTTCCTCAAAGAACCTTTTGGGGTTCATTTTTTAAACTCCCTGTCCACCCTCCCTGCATTACAAAAACATATTTTAATAACAATATTGATTTAAATAATTAATTGTTTATTTAGTGGTACCACAAATGTGAATTAATATTTACCAAACAATTTACCAAACAAAACACATTTTAAAATTGCAACATTTCTGAAGACATGTCAGACCTTAATAAATAATACATTTACTTTGTATAGTGCTTTTCATGACATTTAAAAAATATATAAATAATGATGTACAATAAAAACAACATACATTAAAAATAAATCATAGGTAAACTATCAATATTGTAGACTTGATGCTAAATACAGATTTTTCAGCTTTAGTGTGTATATCGTATCCACTTATTTATGTTAGGAAGTTTGCCATCTTTATGACCGGCCCTGGTAACTTCACACCAACTTATCTTCTCCCCAGAACACAGTAACTTAACAACATAAGTGTTTTTCTGACATTTTGGGGAAATTTAAGGGAAAATAGAAAATACAGCCCTAGCAGAGCCCCATGTCCCATGGGGACGTCCTCGAGGGCGTGGATGTTCTCCTCATCAAAGGCCAGCGGGATTTCACTCTCATGGTGAAATGGATTTCCGCCGATGTGCAGTAAAGGAGTGAAGAGCGGTGAAATCTGTGTCAACAAAAGTAAGAAAAGATTAAAACACATACAATTAACAAAGAACATAACAAATGTTCAGCTGTAGTTTTATATCAGCATGCACACCTATGTTTATGAAGAAACAGATGATTGGTGCATAGGCATACCTTGTCACGGACATAAAGGCCACTCGGGTCCTCATTGAAGAGGTTGGGCAAGAGCAGGATCGCTGCTGTGGTCTCCAGTCCTAGTAAAGTAAAGCAATTATATTACTACAGTTGCTAATTTTATTACAAAATACATTAGAGAAAGGGAAGGAATAAGAGCAAATACCTCTTCTGTATTGTCCTTCAGGGACTGTCAAAATAGCAGGATGATGTCCTCACCCCTGCCTCGCCTCTCTACCTCTGATAGTCCTTGAATTATCTTTATGTCTATATCCATTCCATGGACTTGATTCATTTCTGAGAACATCTGAAAAGATAATTTGCACACATTTGTATGCTAATAGATGTCAGTTTGTATTGACTGCTATGTAGGTTAAATGTACACTTCAAATGCAGCTGTCCTACAACATATCTGTACCTTCTTCTTGATCCCAATTGCATTGTGTCCATGTTCTGTCCTATAAGAATTTCAAAGGAATAGAAAATGTGTCAAAGAATAGTCTTACAAGCATTTAAATATATATATTAAATGAATATTGAAAGATAAATGGCATCGACATACAATATAATGTAAAATAGAAGAACATATTGGAGAAGCACTAGCCAATACAGTACTGCCATACAGTAACAGTACTGCCATACAGGCCTAATATCACATTTCAAGATATCTTTGTTCACAAATTGTTCAATATTTTATCAGGCTGACTTGAAAGATTATACGCAACATTTTGCTGCGTGGCAATACTGTGTTTGGATTCTGAAGGGCATTTATACAAAAGAGGTAGTCTAGACACTGTATTAATACCATTATGCATTTGAATCCCATCTACAGCTACCATCTAAGATATTAATTTCCCTCCACAAGGGGGCGGACATGTAACGTTTCCAAAATGGGATAGTATTGTACATGTAACGTTTCCAAAATGGGATAGTATTGTACATGTAAAGTTTCCAAAATGGGATAGTATTGTACATGTAACGTTTCCAAAATGGGATAGTATTGTCCATGTAACGTTTCCAAAATGGGATAGTATTGTCCATGTAACGTTTCCAAAATGGGATAGTATTGTCCATGTAACGTTATGCCCCCTTGTGAGTTAATAGTATTGCATGCTGTAGCAGGTTATATAAAGAGGAAGACCTCCATTGACGATTCAGTTCGTTGTAACATCTCGTCTGGACAGGTCACCGTCCTTAGTTAGTTAGTTAGTTAGTTAGTTAGTTAACGTTAGCTAGTTCATTATCACAAAAGTGAGAACTGCTCTAGATTGGAAACTTACGTTAATGTGTGTAAAGCCATGTTGGCTTTATGAAAACGATATACAATATATGGGAAAGAATATAGTTGAGGGAAATAATCCAAACCTAGTTGTGCCTAGTTAGGACATAACGTTAGCTAGCTAGATAACGGTACTGTACTGTAGCTCATACAACGCCGACGGTCAAACCCGGCTTTCTAATATTTACGGTAATTAACTATAGTAACGTTATGGAAGCTATTCACAGAAAACCATCATTGTCTTCGTTATTCATTATTAGTATGTTATATTATTATATAAATTATTTCGAGACATATTCAGAGCCAAACATCAACCCAATCATTTTAACTGTTGTCACATCCAAACTTGTCACCATCGTTTTCAGTTGTAATTGCGAAGTTCCCGGAAGAAGTCCAGCAACAACGGAGGTTCCTCGATGAACCCACCTTCTAACAAGTTCTTTGAAGAACCTTTTGGGGCTGTTTTTCATTGACCAAGAACCCTACGGTTCTTAGGGGATCTGAGAACAACTCCAGTTGAACCCTTCATTTTTAGAGTTGTAGTCGGCTCTATTTACTCTCAGATTCAAAACATGATGATTAGCATCAACGATCAAGTCAGCTGCTGCTGCTCCAATACAGTATGAGGTGAGACGGTGAACTGATGTTGAACCGGGCAGTCAGCTGCTGCTGCTCCAATACAGTATGAGGTGAGACGGTGAACTGATGTTGAACCGGGTAGTCAGCTGCTGCTCCAATACAGTATGAGGTGAGACGGTGAACTGACGTTGAACTGTTCAGTCAGCTGCTCCAATACAGTAAATGTCAACTTCAATGGGCTAGGAACGTCCCAAGGATGTATCTCTACCTGAAAATACATGATCTAAGTGATTGATAGTTGGTATTCAGCAGTCATAAATCCTTATTTACTTTAATGAACTATGAAAATAGTGATTTTGTCAGACAGCAGCTCTACACTTTATTGACTGACTGATCCAGTCATCCTTCCATCCCTCCTCAGCCTTCCTCTCCTCTGAAGACCAAGTGAGGATGGAGCTCAGTCAGAGAGCTGTTGAGGGACTGGTTAGGAAGAACACTTCTACAGCCAGAGAGGAGAGAGGTCACACATGGTTTAGATGGTAAATATTTGTGTCCCCTTAGTGGTTCATCACGTCAGCAAAAGGGAATAGGTTCCATCATCTATATTTATTTACATTAGTGCAAATTGTCCACTGATATTGGTGTAATTTCTCACCCCTTTTGGCTGTATGAAAGTTAATTTCCCCTCAGGCACACACTTTTGTTCTTTGATATTATGAAGGTATTTTATGTCAAATGTACTTTCCCCCACTCATTCACCCCATCTCTTTACATTGCTGATGCATATTCAGTGGCCTGACTGCATCCAGACTATGTCAAGGCCCATCCTGGTAGATCTGAACCGAATGCAGCTTGGAGTGATCAGATGACGCCCTACCCTACTAAGTCCAAATATGTTCCAAATACATTACTTTTAATGTTTTATGTAATATTACGAAATGCGTTTATTTCTGTGTTGCAGGGGCAGTGAAGAAATGGAACAGCAAGGCCACAGAACATGACATAAGCAGAGCTGTGGGAGACCACCTCAAGCCCCTGGTAGAGCCGGGGGTGGTGTTTACCACTCCACCACGCCTTCAGCAGACTGGAAAAGTGATACAGTTTTTCATACTAAGAGGGACCAAGAGTCTGTTGATTGGTCATTGGGTTCATTTGTTGAAATCAAATCAAGCTTTATTTATACAGCACATTTCAGACATGGATTCAACAGAATGGCTTCACAAGGGGGGAAAAAATGAAATAAACAGAAATATTTAGTACACATCAAACAGAAGACTAACAACTGAAAGACTAATGAACATTCTAAGGAAATTCCATTGATTAAAATATTAATTGGATGCAATATCCAACCCAAAATATAGGATTGTTTTTTAGGAGGGGTTCTGATAGACACTATAGGGGTGTCCACTGAAAGTTGACTAGTAACAACTGGGACCTAAAAGATACCCACCATGAGACCCACTAAATCTGCGCAAGAAGAGACAAACAAAAGAAAAACCCACACCAAATTTAAAGACAGGAAGCAAACCAAAAAGGTAGCGCAACTAAAGGTGTTGACTCTCCACATCTATCAAGACAACTGGAGCCAGTAGTAAACAATGGACCAGATCGGACAGCTCAGAGCTTCTGCTCTTCTCTGTCCATAAGAAACAAATGGATTGGTGGAAGAGGCAGGGCAGGCCAGGAGCAAGGAAAGAGGGTGTGGTCCAACAGGCATAGATTAGAGCCAACTTTTTCTTTTCCCTAGTTTATGGTGTTTAAAAAGAATTTAAAAAATTTAACTTCATTAAAATTATAGCTCACAACTGTGCGGGGGGAGAGGGGTGGGGGTGCTAAGGAGCATTCACATATATCTACACACTTTCAAACACACAATTTTTAGTATTTTATTTATTTATTTATTTTTCCTCCTTTTCCCCCTTCTACGCCAGTTTCAGCATTACGGTGTATCTGTGGTCCATTTGTCCCACGGCTTCCTTCAGTGATGGGTTGTGAGTGGCTCTGTTAATGAACTTCTGGCCAATGGTTGACTGTCTATTGCTGGTTGATGTCAGTCCAGATACGTTGTTAACGTACTGAAAGAAGGATCGGATGTAGCTGATGTAGACTTTCAGCACTGTCTGACACAAATAAAAAAATGAAAGTAAACAGAAATATTTAGTACACAACATACAGAAGACTAACAACTGAAAGACTAATGAGCACCCTAAGGAAATGCCAACAAAAGAAAATCCCACATCAAAAGACTGGAAGTGGAGCAACTAAAGGTGTTGACTCTCCACATCTATCAAGACAACTGGAGCACTGGGCCAGACACTCTTAAATAGAACCTGGACCAGCTCAGGTGAAACACCTTCCCATTAACGAGATGGACAAGCCAGCACAGGTGTAACACATACTGACTAACGAGGTGACACCAATCAGTGCGTCCTACGTGCTAACGAGCTATACGTGCTAACGAGCTATACGTGCTAACGAGCTATACGTGCTAACGAGCTATACGTGCTAACGAGCTATACGTGCTAACGAGCTATACGTGCTAACGAGCTATACGTGCTAACGAGCTATACGTGCTAACGAGCTATACGTGCTAACGAGCTATACGTGCTAACGAGCTATACGTGCTAACGAGCTATACGAGCTAAAGTCCAACCTCAAAACATAAATGGAAAAACCAAAGCCTGTAACTCCTCCCCCCTTAAGACAAATATATCCTATATTTTTGTTGGACAAGTTTGATCACCCCCAACAGAAAACTTTCACATAATCAACTACAATACTTCTACAATATAAACATAGTGTCTGCTGGCTGTCAACAATTAAAAACAAGAAAAAACAAGTATTTCTAAATAATATATCATCGTATTATTTTTTAAATCATTTCTCTTTAAATAGAATCCTAAAACCCACTAGCTTCTAGAACTCTCGTCCCCTTGGAACGAGCCCAAACAAAACTCATCTCCAATACGGAAAAACGTGCAGTCAAAATAAATTGTGATCCATGGCAACGCACTGGCTAAACGCAAAACTTGTTGACTGCCCACCCTTAATACAATCAGCAACCAACTCCTGCAATATCCGTAGTAACTTTCCACCTTACTTCTATCTCTCTTTTGAGGGTTCACTCGATAGGCATGTTGTTGGATCAGGGCCCAGTCCCCAATGTCATGCATTTGGGTTAGCACATCTGAGAATGAACCCTGATATTCTAAAAGCAGGGCAACATTGTCAATATAATTGTACCCAAAAATGGTCAGCTGGTTGCATAAATAATTATGATTACTAAATGTTACATAATTGTAAATATGAAAATCAAAACCAAATGTACACCCCTTTGTTAATATGTATTGGCAATACTTCACTTAATGGTGAGGCATGGAATAATAAAACATGTATCTTTTGTCAGGCTGGATGTTTGAAATATGAGGTGATTTGAGTCATGCTTCTTCAGTAGTGGAATAAAGACAATTAGAATTTGAATGTTGTAAAGAAATACTGGAGTGATGTCAGATTGTTAATAAAATTGATTATAGACCAATTTATTATACTGCTTTCATGTGTGTATATACACAAACATCTGCAACAATTATCATCTTACATGTATATTTTTAAACAAGCAGCCTTTTCAACTTGTAGAAAACAGCTAGCTACATTTGGAAGTGCTGCATTTTGATTAAAGTGTGTCACCAACGCAGTAAGTGTAACACAGCTATTTTTTTGTTAGTCACTTTTTGTAAAATAATACTCTTTCAATTCAGAGCCTGGATTTTCCCCTGAGGCTAATATCCATATCATGCTGCAATCAATTGAACAGGGCAAAGGAAAAGGTAGAACATCATTAAAATACTCCTTCTACAATGTTAAAACATTCTACATTGTGACATCATTAAAATACTCCTACTACAATGTTAAAACATTCTACATTGTGACATCATTAAAATACTCATACTACAATGTTAAAACATTCTACATTGTGACATTATTTCATTGATATCATGAAACAACTTCTTCATGTATTTTCTGATGTTTGATCAGATATCTTTTATCAGAGTATCTCTTGTCACATTGATCACAGCTATGAGGTTTCTCTCCTGTGTGTGTTCTCTGGTGTGAAGTCAGCTGGCTAGATGTAGGAAACCTCTTCTCACAATGATTACAACTATAAGGTTTCTCTCCTGTGTGTGTTCTCTGGTGTACAGTCAGATGGCTTGATGTAGTAAAACTCATCCCACATTGATCACAGATATAAGGTTTCTCTCCTGTGTGTGTTCTCTGGTGTGAAGTCAGCTGGCTAGATGTAGGAAAACTCTTCCCACATTGATCACAGATATAAGGCTTCTCTCCTGTGTGTGTTCTCTGGTGTACAGTCAGATAGCAAGATGTAGTAAAACTCTTCTCACATTGATCACAGCTATAAGGCTTCTCTCCTGTGTGTGTTCTCTGGTGTGAAGTCAGAGAGCTAGATATAGTAAAACTCATCCCACATTGATCACAGCTATAAGGTTTCTCTCCTGTGTGTGTTCTCTGGTGTGAAGTCAGATTGCTTGATGTCGTAAAACTCTTCCCACATTGATCACAACTATGAGGTTTCTCTCCTGTGTGTGTTCTCTGGTGTGAAGTCAGATTGCTTGATGTAGTAAAACTATTCCCACATTGAGCACAGATATAAGGTTTCTCTCCTGTGTGTATTCTCTGGTGTGATGTCAGCTGGCCAGATCTACCAAAACTCTTCCCACATTGACCACAGCTAAAAGGTTTCTCTCCTGTGTGTTGTGTGTGTGTGTTCTCTGGTGTACAGTCAGAGAGCCAGATTGAACAAAACTCTTCCCACATTGACCACAGCTATAAGGTTTCTCTCCTGTGTGTTTTCTCTGGTGTACAGTCAGAGAGTATGATGTAGTACATCTCTTCCCACATTGATCACAGCTATAAGGTTTCTCTCCTGTGTGTATTCTCTGGTGTGATGTCAGCTGGCCAGATCTACCAAAACTCTTCCCACATTGACCACAGCTATAAGGTTTCTCTCCTGTGTGTATTCTCTGGTGCACTGTCAGATAGCAAGATGCACCAAAACTCTTCCCACATTGATCACAGCTATAAGATTTCTCTCCTGTATGTATTCTCTGGTGTGATGTCAGCTGGCCAGATCTACCAAAACTCCTCCCACATTGAGCACATCTATAAGGTTTCTCTCCTGTGTGTGTTCTCTGGTGTAATGTCAGATGGCCAAATCGACTAAAACTCTTCTCACATTGCCCACAGCTATACGATTTCTCTCCTGTGTGTGTTCTCTGATGAATTGTAATGCCTGATGAGGTGAATCTCTTCCCAGTCAGAGCGGCAGTGAGTTCTCCTCCCTGTGGGTCTCTGCAGGTGTTTCTTGAGGTGTTCTGATCTGGAGAGACTCTTCTCTGCCTCGTCAGCATCATGAGGTTGTTGAGGCTCCCCAGAGGATTCACGATAGTCCCGTATCTCTCCTGTGTGAACATCAAAGTCAGATAATTAAAGGCCCACAACAGTGGAAATCCACTGTAAAAGGTGATGCCAACAGCGTAGCCATGATGTTGTACAACAATTGACGTCTGTAATGAATGTTAAAATTATTTTACAATTGTCTTAAAATGAGCAAGAATAGTCATATTTTAGTAGTAACATCGATGATTGTAGACTAGAAATAAGTTATTCATGTTGTTGAAACTCTAAGCAGTGTGCCAGACGACTTTTGGTCTCCAATATAAGCCCCTTTCTGTGTTTAATAAAATTGCGGCACGAGGGCGATGCACATGCAATTTGGTTGTAGAAACTCCTCCCTGCTAATGAGGAAACCACTAGTTATGGATGTAGTATATCTGGTAATGAGGAAACCACTAGTTATGGATGTAGTATATCTGGTAATGAGGAAACCACTAGTTATGGATGTAGTATATCTGCTAATGAGGAAACCACTAGTTATGGATGTAGTATATCTGGTCATGAGGAAACCACTAGTTATGGATGTAGTATATCTGCTAATGAGGAAACCACTAGTTATGGATGTAGTATATCTGCCTGGAGCAAAAATGGTGAGCAAAGCTTTTAGTTTTTCACAATGTATTCTGAATGTGAATAGGGGAAAACTCATGGGAGTAAACTCCATTTCCAGGTTGCTTATGAGTGCATTTCACACTACTTTGGATTATAATTATACAATATAAAATGATCAAATTATAAAAAGACGCAGAAAAATGTATCCATGCATTTGTTACTTCTAGGTTAGACTACTGCAATGCTCTATTTTCCGGCTACCTGGATAAAGCACTAAATAAACTTCAGTTAGTGCTAAATACGGCTGCTAGAATCCTGACTAGAACCAAGAAATTTGATCATATTACTCCAGTGCTAGCTTCCCTACACTGGCTTCCTGTTAAGGCAAGGGCTGATTTCAAGGTTTTACTGTTAACCTATAAAGCGTTACATGGGCTTGCTCCTACCTATCTTTCCGAGTTGGTCCTGCCGTACATACCTATACGTACGCTACGGTCACAAGACGCAGGCCTCCTAATTGTCCCTAGAATTTCTAAGCAAACAGCGGGAGGCAAGGCTTTCTCCTATAGATCTCCATTTTTATGGAACGGTCTGCCTACCCATGTGAGAGACGCAGACTCGGTCTCAACCTTTAAGTCTTTACTGAAGACTTATCTCTTCAGTAGGTCATAGAAGAACACACACAGGAGAGAAACCTTATAGCTGTGATCAATGTGGGATGAGCGCCCCCCAATAATATATGCATATTATTAGTAGTATTGGATAGAAAACACTCATATGTCCAAATAGCCACTTGTTGTTAGCGTGTTCAGCCCAGTAATCCATCTTCTTCATGAGGCGCAGGCACTTCGTCCAGACAAAAACTCGAGAAGTTCCGTTACAGTCCTTTAGAAACATGTCAAACGGTGTATGGAATCAATCTTTAGGATGTTTTTAACATAAAACATCAATAATGTTCCAACCGGAGAATTCGGTCACATGAAATGTTTGGTCACATGGAATCAAGTGGTCACTAGAAGTCTACGGTGCCAAAGAGAATTATAGTTGGGGGTGTTGGGAGTGTTAAGTGTGTTGATATAACGGTAATAATGTCAAAATTCCACTTTTAACAACCATCAGAATTGGTTAAAAAAAGTTATGCCTGAGTGGCAGAGCGATCTAAGGTACTGTATCACAGTGTTAGAGGCGTCACGATAGACCCGAGTGGTGCAGCAGTCTAAGGTACTAGATCACAGTGTTAGAGGCGTCACTATAGACCCGAGTGGTGCAGCGGTCTAAGGTACTGCATGGCAGTGCTAGAGGCGTCACTAGAGGCGTCACCTGGGTTCGATCCCGGGCTGTACCACAACCTGCCGTGATCGGGAGTTCCATAGGGCGGCACACAATTGGCCAAGCGTCGCCCGGTGTTTCCTCCTACACATTGGTGCAGCTGGCTTCCGGGTTAAGCGGGCGGGTGTTAAGAAGCGCGGTTTGACGGGTCATATTTCAGAGGACGCATGACTCGACCTTCGCCTCCTGAGCCCATTGGGGAGTTGCAGCGATGAGACAAGATCGAAATTGGGGAGAAAAAACGGGGGTAAAATGATAAAAAAAAATTAAAAAATGACAACAAACAAAGGTTGCATCCCAACGTGGCAATAAACAGAAGGCAAAGTGACCATGTCACAATGAACTCAAACGTTTTACCATTGGAACACTTGATGTAATGATGTAATAATGGACAAAATGAACTCAAACGTTTTACCATTGGAACACTTGATGTAATGATGTAATAATGGACAGAATGAACTCAAACGTTTTACCATTTTACCCACCATTTGCAACAACGTCACTGAGCACCATCACTATCTTTCCTTCATGGATCTCCTGCATGTTTACATATCTGGCATTACTCATCTCATATGTATATACTGTATTCTATCCTATTCTACTGTATCTTAGTCTATGCATTACTCATCTCATATGTATATACTGTATTCTATCCTATTCTACTGTATCTTAGTCTATGTATTACTCATCTCATATGTATATACTGTATTCTATCCTATTCTACTGTATCTGTCTATGCCGCTTGTCCATATATTTATATATATATATATGAGTCACTGGCTTACTGGTGCTCTTCCATGCCGTCCCTAGGAGGGGTGCGTCACTTGAGTGGTTTCAGTCACTGACGTGATCTTCCTGTCTGGGTTAGCGCCCCCCCTTGGGTTGTGCTGTGGTGGAGATCTTTGTGGGCTATACTCGGCCTTGTCTCAGGATGGTAAGTTTGTGGTTGAAGATATCCCTCTAGTGGTGTGGGGGCTGTGCTTTGGCAAAGTGGGTGGAGTTATATCCTGCCTGTTTGGCCCTGTCTGGGGGATATCATCGGATGGGGCCACAGTGTCTCCTGAATCCTCTTGTCTCAGCCTCTGGTATTGATGCTGCAGTAGTTTGTGTCGGGGGGCTAGGGTCAGTCTGTTATATCTGGACTATTTCTCCTGTCTTATCCGGTGTCCTGGGTGAATTTAAGTATGCTCTCTCTAATTCTCTCTTTCTTTCTCTCTCTCGGAGTACCTGAGCCCTAGGACCATGCCTCAGGACTACCTGGCATGATGACTCCTTGCTGTCCCCTGGCCGTGCTGCTGCTCCAGTTTCAACTGTTCTGCCTGCGGCTATGGAAACCTGACCTGTTCACCGGACGTGCTACCTGTCCCAGACCTGCTGTTTTCAACTCTCTAGAGACAGCAGGAGCGGTAGAGATACTCAATGATCGGCTATGAAAAATAAACTAACGGCAAGGCCACAGAACATGACATAAGCAGAGCTGTGGGAGACCACCTCAAGCCCCTGGTAGAGCCGTGTGTGGTGTTTACCACTCCACCAGCAGAGCTGTGGGAGACCACCTCAAGCCCCTGGTAGAGCCGGGTGTGGTGTTTACCACTCCACCAGCAGAGCTGTGGGAGACCACCTCAAGCCCCTGGTAGAGCCGGGGGTGGTGTTTACCACTCCACCAGCAGAGCTGTGGGAGACCACCTCAAGCCCCTGGTAGAGCCGGGGGTGGTGTTTACCACTCCACCACGCCTTCAGCAGGCTTGAAAAGTGGGATTGATACTGATTTTCATACTAAGATGGACCAAGAGTCTGTTGATTGGTCGTTCATTTGTTAAAATCAAATCAAGCTTTATTTATACAGCACATTTCAGACATGGATGCAACACAATGGCTTCACAGGAGAAAACAATGAAAATAAACAGAAATATTTAGTACACAAAAATAACAGGATAAAAAAAACAGAAGATTAACAACTGAAAGACCAATGAGCATTCTAAGGAAATGCCATTGATTAAAACACTAATTGGATGCAATATCCAACCCAAAATATAAGCTTGTTTTTTAGGAGGGGCTCTGAAAGACACTATGGGGGTGTCCACTGAAAGTTGACTAGTAACAACAACTGGGACATAAAAGACACCCACCATGAGACCCACTAAATATGCCCAAGAAGAGGCAAACAAAAGAAAAACCCACAACAAACTTAAAGACAGGAACCAAACCAAAAAGGTGGCGCAACTAAAGGTGTTGACTCTCCACATCTATCAAGACAAATGGGGCACTGGGCCAGACACTCTTAAATAGATCCTGGACCAGCTCAGGTGAAACACCTTCCCACTAACGAGATGGACAAGCCAGCACAGGTGTAACACATACTGACTAACGAGGTGACACCAATCAGTGCTCCCAACGTGCTAACGAGCTAAAGTCCAACCTCAAAACATAAATGGAAAAACCAAAGACTAACTAACACCTTAAGAGTTTGCTCACCAACAACAGAAAACAACTTCCATTTCACATTATAATCAACTACAATGCTTCACCGTCACCAATATAAACACGGTGTCTGTCTACTGGCAAACAACAATTAAAAACAATATGTATTTTTTATTATTCCCACAAAGATTTTTCTTTCTATAACTTCTAGAACTCTCGTCTTCCTAAAACTCACTAGCTTCTAGAACTCTCGTCTTCCTAAAACTCACTTGCTTCTAGAACTCTCGTCCCCTTGGAACGAGCCCAAACAAAACTCATCTCCAATACGGAAAACCGTGCAGTCAAAATAAATTGTGATCCATGGCAACGCACTGGCTAAACGCAAAACACAAAACATTTTGACTGCCCCCCTTGAGACAATCAGCAACCAGGTTGTTCTCACCACGGACATGTCTGATTTCAAGAGGAAACTCCTGCAATATCCGTAGTAACTTTCCACCTCACTGCAGAGCTTCTCTCTCTTTTCAGGGTTCACTCAATAGGCATGTTGTTGGATCGGGGCCCAGTACCCAATGTCATGCTCTAGTACATTACGTTTGGCACATGTGAAAATGAACCCTGATATTCTAAAAACAGGGCAACAATGTCAATATAATTGTACCCAAAAA
This sequence comes from Salvelinus namaycush, assembly GCF_016432855.1. NCBI lineage: Eukaryota > Metazoa > Chordata > Actinopteri > Salmoniformes > Salmonidae > Salvelinus > Salvelinus namaycush. Next base: position 149,559 of record NW_024059641.1, on the reverse strand, counting down.
ACTGTCAGTTGGTTGCATGAATAATTTTCATTACTAAATGTTACATGAAATGTTAATATGAAATATTTGATTGCATAGTATTATTTTCAACGGCTTTTCAATTACATTTTGCTAGGTGGGATAGCCCCAATGTCAAAACACAGTTTTAACGTGTCCAAATCAATAATCAATATGCAGAAACAGTTTGGGATAAATTGAAAACCTAACATGTGGTATATACACAAACATCTGCCACAATAATTGTCTTTTTTTAAAACAAGCTCCTTATAAACTGCACAAGCACCAAAAACACTGTTGTTTTGACAAGTAGCAATAAATCACGGATATCGATTAGGGGGGAAATCAGGTTGTACGTGCTGTTGAAACTAACACAACAAAAGAAAAACATGGAAATGAGAGATATATTTTAGCTCACTGGTTAGAGGACAACCTGCAGAAGACAGTCAGCTACATATTGGAGTGATGCATTTAAATGTAGGGGTCGCTAAACAAAGGAACACAACACTTATTTGTCATAACTCATCGATATTATGTTGAAATCAGTTGATTCTGGGAATAATGTGTACATCACTGGTTAGAGGACAACTCTTTTTTTGTTAGTCACTTTGTGTTAAATCACATAAATTTACATTTACATTTAAGTCATTTAGCAGACGCTCTTATCCAGAGCGACTTACAAATTGGACGTATAGTACTCTTTCAATTCAGAGCCTGGATTTCCCCCTGAGGCTAATATCCATATCATGTTGAAATCAATTGGAAAACGTTTAGGGTTCTACATTGTGACATTCTGACTGACTTACTGGAGAGTATATTAATATACTATATATTAAAACATTCTACATTGAGACATTAAAATACTCCTACTACAATGTTAAAACATTCTACATTGTGACATTAATTCATTGATATCATGAAACAACTCCTTCATATATACATTTTCTGATACTTGATCAGAGATCTTTTATCAGATTATCTCTGGTCACAGCTAAGAGGTTTCTCTCCTGTGTGTGTTCTCTGGTGCACTGTCAGATCTCCAGATTGACTAAAACTCTTCCCACATTGACCACAGCTATAAGGTTTCTCTCCTGTGTGTGTTCTATGGTGTATAGTTAGATAGCCTGAAGAAGAAAAACTCTTTCCACATTGACCACAGCTATAAGGTTTCTCTCCTGTGTGTATTCTCTGGTGTGATACCAGATGGCCAGATCGAACAAAACTCTTCCCACATTGACCACAGCTATAAGGTTTCTCTCCTGTGTGTATTCTCTGGTGCACTGTCAGATCTCCAGATTGACTAAAACTCTTCCCACATTGACCACAGCTATAAGGTTTCTCTCCTGTGTGTATTCTCTGGTGCACTGTCAGATCTCCAGATTGACTAAAACTCTTCCCACATTGACCACAGCTATAAGGTTTCTCTCCTGTGTGTGTTCTATGGTGTATAGTTAGATAGCCTGAAGAAGAAAAACTCTTCCCACATTGACCACAGCTATAAGGTTTCTCTCCTGTGTGTATTCTCTGGTGTGATACCAGATGGCAAGATCGAACAAAACTCTTCCCACATTGATCACAGCTGTAAGGTTTCTCTCCTGTGTGTATTCTCTTGTGCACTGTCAGCTCTCCAGATTGACCAAAACTCTTCCCACATTGATCACAGCTGTAAGGTTTCTCTCCTGTGTGTATTCTCTTGTGCACTGTCAGCTCTCCAGATTGACCAAAACTCTTCCCACATTGATCACAGCTGTAAGATTTCTCTCCTGTGTGTATTCTCCTGTGCACTGTCAGCACTCCAGATTGACCGAAACTCTTCCCACATTGATCACAGCTATAAGGTTTCGCTCCTGTGTGGATTCTCTGATGAATTTTAATGCCTGATGAGGTGAATCTCTTCCCACAGTCAGAGCAGCAGTGAGATTTCTTCCCTGTGGGTCTCCATTGGTGTTTCTTGAGGTGTTCTGATGTGGAGAGACTCTTCTCTGCCTCTTCAGCATCATGTTGTTGTTGAGGCTCCCCAGAGGATCCACGATAGTCCCGTATCTCTCCTGTGTGAACAACAAAGTCAGACGGTTAAAGGCCCACAACAGCAGAAATCCACTGTTTATTTTAGGTAAAAGGTGATGCCCAGAGCATACCCATGCAGTTGTACAACAATTGATGTCTGTTAAATTATTTTACAATTGTCTTAAGACAGTCAAGACCTAAGCAGTGTGCCACACCAGACAACCTTTGGTCTCCAAAAAAGGCCCCTTTCTGTGTTCTGTGCTAAAATTGAAGCACGAGGGCGATGCACACACAATTTGATTGCAGAAACCGCTAGTTATGGATGTAGTATATCTGCCTGGAACAAAAATGGTGAACAAAGTTTTTAGTTTTACACAATGTATTCTGAATATAACAGCGCAAGATCAGGAGTGCTACTCAAGGAAACTCACATTAAACAACACAATGTAACTCCAAGTCAATCACACTTCTATGAAATCAAACTGTCCACTTAGGAAGCAACACTGATTGACAATAAATTGCACATGCTGTTGTGCAAATGGAATAGACAACAGGTGGAAATTATAGGCAATTAGCAAGACACCCCCAATAAAGGAGTGGTTCTGCAGGTGGTGACCACAGACCACTTCTCAGTTCCTATGCTTCCTGGCTGATGTTTTGGTCACTTTTGAATGCTGGCGGTGCTCTCACTCTAGTGGTAGCATGAGACGGAGTCTACAACCCACACAAGTGGGTAGTGCAGCTCATCCAGGATGGCACATCAATGCGAGCTGTGGCAAGAAGGTTTGCTGTGTCTGTCAGCGTAGTGTCCAGAGCATGGAGGCGCTACCAGGAGACAGGCCAGTACGTCAGGAGACGTGGAGGAGGCCGTAGGAGGGCAACAACCCAGCAGCAGGACCGCTACCTCCGCCTTTGTGCAAGGAGGAGCACTGCCAGAGCCCTGCAAAATGACCTCCAGCAGGCCACAAATGTGCATGTGTCTGCTCAAATGGTCAGAAACAGACTCAATAAGGGTGGTATGAGGGCCCGACGTCCACAGGTGGGGGTTGTGTTTACAGCCCAATACCGTACAGGACGTTTGGCATTTGCCAGAGAACACCAAGATTGGCAAATTCGCCACTGGCGCCCTGTGCTCTTCACAGATGAAAGCAGGTTCACACTGAGCACATGTGACAGACGTGACAGTCTGGAGACGCCGTGGAGAACGTTCTGCTGCCTGCAACATCCTCCAGCATGACCGGTTTGGCGGTGGGTCAGTCATGGTGTGGGGTGGCATTTCTTTGTGGGGCCGCACAGCCCTCCATGTGCTCGCCAGAGGTAGCCTGACTGCCATTAGGTACCGAGATGAGATCCTCAGACCCCTTGTGAGACCATATGCTGGTGCGGTTGGCCCTGGGTTCCTCCTAATGCAAGACAATGCTAGACCTCATGTGGCTGGAGTGTGTCAGCAGTTCCTGCAAGAGGAAGGCATTGATGCTATGTACTGGCCCGCCCGTTCCCCAGACCTGAAGCCAATTGAGCACATCTGGGACATCATGTCTCGCTCCATCCACCAATGCCACGTTGCACCACAGACTGTCCAGGAGTTGGTGGATGCTTTAGTCCAGGTCTGGGAGGAGATCCCTCAGGAGACCATCCGCCACCTCATCAGGAGCCTGCCCAGGCGTTGTAGGGAGGTCATACAGGCACGTGGAGGCCACACACACTACTGAGCCTCATTTTGACTTGTTTTAAGGACATTACATCAAAGTTGGATCAGCCTGTAGTGTGGTTTTCCACTTTAATTTTGAGTGTGACTCCAAATCCAGACCTCCATGGGTTGATAAATTTGATTTCCATTCATAATTTTTGTGTGATTTTGTTGTCAGCACATTTAACCTGTTTGGGCTGCAGCCCGACACCGGTACACTTATGACAACATCCAGCTCAAGTGCAGGGCGCGAAATTCAAAATATATATTTTTAAAATATTTTACTTTCACACATTAACAAGTCCAAGACACCAGATGAAAGGTATACATCTTGTGAATCAAGCCAACATGTCCGATTTTTAAAATGTTTTACAGGGAAGACACAATATGTAAATCTATTAGCTAACCACGTTAGCAAAAGACAACACTTTTCTTACTCCATCCGTTTTTCACTCCATCAGTAGCTATCACAATTTCGACCAAATAAAGATATAAATAGCCACTAACCAAGAAACAACCTCATCAGATGACAGTCTGATAACATATTTATTGTATAGCATATGTTTTTCGAAAAATGTGCATATTTCAGGTATAAATCATAGTTTACATTTCAGCTACAATCAGAAATTGCACCGAAAGCAGCAATAATATTTACAGACACCAACGTCAAATACCTAATTACTCATCATAAAACATTTCTGAAAAATACATAGTGTACAGCAATTGAAAGACAGGCATCTTGTGATTCCAGACAATATTTCCGATTTATTAAATGTTTTACAGCGAAAACAAAATGTAGCGCTATATTAGCGTAGCCACAATAGCCAGAAACACTTGGGCGCCGACGACCAGTTCACATGCACGACAGATATTAGAAATAGCATCATAAAATGTTTCTTACTTTTGGTGATCTTCCGTCAGAATGTTGAACAAGGTGTCCTTGGTCCAGAATAGTCATTGTTTGGATTCAGAATGGCAACTTTCTCTCTTCATTTAGCAAGCGCGCTAGCCGGGTTCCACGGATCTCTCCATGTAAACAAACGGAAGACAACGGAACACGGCAAAACTCACAAATTTTTTAAATAATCTGATGAAACTATATTGAAAAAACATACTTTACGATGATATGGTGACATGTATCAAATAAAATCAAAGCCGGAAATAATAGTCACCTATAACGTCAGCAAAAGAAAAGGCAATCCCACTGTCCAAATGGCGCAATTCAGAGTACCGGAAATGGGGTACACGTCATTCCAAGAGGATTTATTCCATCCCAGATCGAGATAATCACCTCATTTCTCTCTCACAGCCTTCTTGACACCCAGAGGAAGGCGAATGAAGTGTATGTAGACTCTTACATGTCATGCCCATGTATAGGCAGGAGGAGGAAGAGAGCATCGATTTCAGACTTTGAACTTCCGGCTCAGGAAAAGTGCTGCAGAATGAGTTCTGTTTCACTCAGAGAAATAATTAAAACGGTTTTAGAAACTAGAGAGTGTTTTCTATCCAATAGTAATAATAATATGCATATTGTACGAGCAAGAATTGAGTACGAGGCCGTTTGAAATGGACACATATTATCAGGCTACTCAATACTGCCCCTTGCAGCCATAACAGGTTAACCTGATGAGGATAGAGGGCGCTATTTACACTTTGGGGGAAAAACGTGCCCAATTTAAACGGCCTCGTACTCTATTCTTGCTCGTACAATATGCATATTATTATTACTATTGGATAGAAAACACTCTAATTTCTAAAACCGTTTGAATTTTGTCTGTGAGTAAAACAGAACTCATTTGGCAGCACACTTTCTGACCAGGAAGTGGAAAGTCTGAAAATGATGCTCTGTTCAAGGGCCTGCCTATAAATGGGCATGATACGTATGAGTATACATGCACATCATACACCTTCCCCTGGATGTCAAGAGGAAGTGAGAGAAAAAAGGAAATGTTTATCTTGGTCTGAGGTGGAATATATCCTCTTGGCACGACGAGTCATCCATTTCCTGTTTTCTGGAGAGCGCGCAGATGGACCTGGAATTGCCTTTTGAAAAGCCGTCGTTATAGGCGACTACTATCTCCGGCTTTGATTTTATTTGATACGTCACAATATCATCGTAAAGTATGTTTTTTCAATATAGTTTTATTAGATTTTTGAAATGTATTCGGGACGTTAGGCGTGTTGCGTTGTGTGCCTTTTTTCAGAAAGGATAGCTTAGCGCCACTTAGCCAGTGTGCTTGCTAATTCAAGAGGGAAAAACGATGTTCTAAATCCAAACAACGACTGTTCTGGACAAAGGACCCCTTGTCCAACATTCTGATGGAAGATCACCAAAAGTAAGAAACATTTTATGATGCTATTTCATATATCTGTCGAACTGTATACTAGTAGTTTTGCGCCCCGGTTTTGGACACTCTCTCGCTATAACATAAGCCTTATGTCGTAATTAAGATATTTTTAGAATTCTAACACTGCGATTGCATTAAGAACTAATGGATCTATCATTTCCTATACAACATGTATTTTTTTGTAATGTTTATGAATAGCTATTTGGTCAGAATAGGTGAGAGTCTAATAGAAATATCCGCACATTCTGGGAAAAGGAAGCTACGTTAGCATAATGTATAACCACTGATTTCAGCTCTAAATATGCACATTTTCGAACAAAGCATAAGTGTATGTATAACCTGATGTTATAGGACTGTCATCTGAGGAAGGTTTATGAAGGTTAGTGAAAATTGATATCTTTTGCTGGTTTATTCGCTAACGCTAACGTGCCTATTGCTAACGTGCCTATTGCTAACGTGCCTTGATGAATGAATGCGGTTGTGTGTAGGCTATTGTAGTAAGCTAATATAATGCTATATTGTGTTTGCTGTAAAACACTTAAAAAATCTGAAATATTGGCTGGATTCACAAGATGCTTGTCTTTCATTTGCTGTACACGATGCATTTTTCAGAAATGTTTTATGATGAGTATTTAGGTATTCCACATTGGTCTCTATAATTACTCTGGCTGCTTCGGTGCTATTTTTGACGGTAGCTGTGATGGTAGCTGCAATGTAAAACTGATTTATACCTCAAATATGCACATTTTTCGAACAAAACATAGATTTATTGTGTAACATGTTATAAGACTGTCATCTGAGGAAGTTGTTTCTTGGTTAGTTTGGTTGGTTCTTGGTTAGTTAGGTTGGCTTTGTGCATGCTACCTGTGCTATGAAAAATGTCTGTCCTTCTTTGTATTTGGTGGTGAGCTAACAAATATACGTGCTGTTTTCGCTGTAAAACATTTTTAAAAATCGGACATGTTGACTGGATTCACAAGATGTGTATCTTTCATTTGCTGTATTGGACTTGTTAATGTGTGAAAGTTAAATATTTCTAAAAAATATTTTTTGAATTTCGCGCTCTGCCTTTTCAGTGGAATGTGGGAGGAGTTCCGCTAGCGGAACGCCTGGGCTGTAAAGGTTAAATTCACGCCTCGCTGGAAGCTCCGCCTTCCACTGTCGATGATTGTGAGGCTCGGATTTATTCCTTAAATTTAACACCACTCTTCACCGACCCAGGAAGGGGTGTGGCCAAACAGGTGTTTCCCCTCGTTTCCCTTCTTCAGGGAAAACTAGGTATAGTGTTAGGTTCTAATTTTTCAGAATAAATAACTCACGGACACGAGAGAAGTTTAACCAAGTTTAATTATTCCCAAAGGGTCGTTACAGCTATAATTCAAACAAAAACATGTTCTCACCATCACAAGTATATATACCCCACTTTGGACACCCCTCCTTCTCTCCAATCCTTACATCTTCTGGGTCGACAGGAAGACGATAACAGGATACTAAACCCGTATTACTCCCTTCAGGGGATCTTACCTGACCTCCTGTCCTCAACCCCTCTTTCGCCTAATCCACAGATGTCCATCCGCTTCCCCTAAAGCAATCCTGTGATCTCCTCCCATCCACCAAGCACATTCCACAGCCACTGTCTTTCTACAGATCTCACTCCTTTATATACTCTGCGTCTGACCTATCATGTCTTTAATATCTCAATGTTCAAAGTTTAGCCCGAATCCAACAATAGTCATAAAGTTACACTCCCTTTCAGTTGGTCAACTTCGGTACAACATACTATGGGGAAATAAAATCATTCCCCAACCGACCCAAACGGATACTAAATGAAACGGCCCCTGGCAGACCACCCAGACCTGACCATACAAGATGCAGCAGTTTTGTCAATTTATTAATTGTGTTTTGTTTGAAACACTCCTGTCAATGTTGAGTAAGGACGCACACCTGATTACCCATATAGAAGTAGGATTAATCTATCTGGCCTGCACACAAATGTAGGTTTATAACTGTGCCCATTTGGGGATGTCCAATAGTATTTCTGATTGTCATAACGCTGCACCACTAATGAGTTGCTGAGCTTCTCAAATACATTTTTTCTTCACCTCCAAACAGCAAGTAAACAAAGTCTAATCAAAATCAATTGCGAATGACAATAGTTCCTCAAAGTATTTTCGTAAAATATTTCCAGCTCTCGCCCTTCCGATAACCACTCGGCATAAAAAGGGAAAAATGTAATGCTCTGATCCAGTGGAAATGTCATAAAATACTTGATTACTTCTTATCCATTGCACAAATAGCCTACAGCTGTGTCTGTCCAGAACTCACTGGAGCAGGAAACTGACGGCCTAGAATATTTTATACAATGTTGCAAGCTTGCTATCCGAGTTTCCTGACCCAGTTGATAGTTGATACAATGTTTCAAGTTTGTTGTAGACAGGCCATGTGCTGCCAATGTGATTTCTAGGACATTTATTTCTATCAGGATATTTTCTACCTGCAGAATGCAATGTTTTTATTTGTTGGCTTTATGTAGGCTATCTTTACATAGTTGGCAATGTCAATAAAAGTTACTTTTAGATTTGTATAATTTTCCTTTTGATAGAATGTAGATTAATCACAGACAATCATTTTGAGATACTATTATAAATTAAATGAAACTGTTCCAGTAAAATGTACATATGAAAATCATAACTGGCACCAGATCAGTAGAAATGGTCAGATAAATTGGCACTCCAACTGGAAAAGGTTGCCGACTGCTGGTGTAGTCTATTACTAGTCTAGTAGTCTATCTATCTGTAGTCTATTAGTCTATTGCTGCAAACTTCAGGAGCAGAACGGCAGAATTTACGAAGTCCAGCAGCAGAGGGGGGCTCCCTCTGGTCGGGTTATGTTGACGACCGGCTCCCTCTGGTCGGGTTATGCTGACAACCGGGGGTTGTATTGACGACCGGCTCCCTCTAGTCGGGTTATGTTGACGACCGGCTCCCTCTGGTCAGGTTATGTTGACGACCGGCTCCCTCTGGTCAGGTTATGTTGACGACCGGCTCCCTCTGGTCGGGTTGTGTTGACGACCGGCTCCCTCTGGTTAGATTATGTTGACGACCGGCTCCCTCTGGTCAGGTTATGTTGACGACCGGCTCCCTCTGGTCAGGTTGTGTTGACGACCGGCTCCCTCTGGTCAGGTTGTGTTGACGACCGGCTCCCCCTGGTTAGATTATGTTGACGACCGGCTCCCTCTGGTCGGGTTATGTTGACGACCGGCTCCCTCTGGTCGGGTTGTGTTGACGACCGGCTCCCTCTAGTCAGGTTGTGTTGAAGACCGGCTCCCTCCGGTCGGGTTGTGTTGACGACCGGGGGTTGTATTGACGACCGGCTCCCTCTAGTCGGGTTATGTTGACGACCGGCTCCCTCTGGTCGGGTTATGCTGACAACCGGGGGTTGTATTGACGACCGGCTCCCTCTAGTCGGGTTATGTTGACGACCGGCTCCCTCTGGTCAGGTTATGTTGACGACCGGCTCCCTCTGGTCAGGTTGTGTTGAAGACCGGCTCCCTCCGGTCGGGTTGTGTTGACGACCGGGGGTTGTATTGACGACCGGCTCCCTCTAGTCGGGTTATGTTGACGACCGGCTCCCTCTGGTCGGGTTATGCTGACAACCGGGGGTTGTATTGACGACCGGCTCCCTCTAGTCGGGTTATGTTGACGACCGGCTCCCTCTGGTCAGGTTATGTTGACGACCGGCTCCCTCTGGTCAGGTTATGTTGACGACCGGCTCCCTCTGGTCAGGTTATGTTGACGACCGGCTCCCTCTGGTCAGGTTGTGTTGACGACCGGCTCCCTCTGGTTAGATTATGTTGACGACCAGCTCCCTCTGGTCGGGTTGTGTTGACGACCGGCTCCCTCTAGTCAGGTTGTGTTGACGACCGGCTCCCTCCGGTCGGGTTGTGTTGACGACCGGCTCCCTCCGGTCGGGTTGTGTTGACGACCGGGGGTTGTATTGACGACCGGCTCCCTCTAGTCGGGTTATGTTGACGACCGGCTCCCTCTAGTCATTTGTGTGTATAATTTATTTAATCAAACAGCGTGCTTAAAGCATCAGACAAGTTCAGTACATACAGATTTTATAAAAACACATGGGGCGATTGGTAGAAAGAACAGATGACTCTTGGTTGACCAAGATGTATTTTAGTTGGGGACAGCACTAGAACATGATTTTGGGGCTCCCGAGTGGCGCAGCGGACACTGCATCTCAGTGCTTGAGGCGCCACTACAGACACCCTGGATCAAATCCAGACTGTATCACAACCGGCCGTGATTGGGAGTCCCATAGGGCGGCGCACAATTGGCCCAGCGTCTTCCGGGGTAGGCAGTCATTGTAAATAAGAATTTGTTCTTAACTGACTTAACTGAAATAAGGGTTACATTTAAATAAATTTAAAAAACAGTGTTTCATGATAAACCATTTTTTACAAATCCATCAAGGCACCAACTTTGAGAAGGGTTTAAAACAAAGGTTTCAAACCAATTCATGAATGTAATTGCTTCTAGGTATGTCTTGCCTTTAATGTAAAGGCATGACAAAAAATTGGCTGAATATTATACAATGACTTATCAACAGCTCTAATAATTTGCCTTCACAGGAAATCTTCACTGGCAATTCTAGAATATACTATATAGCCTAGAAACCTGGTTAAACTATCACTATGACATCATGGATGAATTCTAGAATATAATATATAGCCTAGAAATCTGGTTAAACTATCATTATGACATCATGCATGGCCAGTCCTTGTATTCATAGTGTAGTGAATTCATGGGGTAGCCCTGAGCTGGACTCAAACCTGGGTCCAGCGACTGTCAAGCCAACACCTTATAACTGTTACACCAAGATGTCTGAACTTCTTGACGAGGTCGCTAGGTGTTGAGTTAGGGTTGCTACAATAGCTTTCTCTATGAATTTGAGAGTGGTTACATTTCTCCAGCCCCATCCCTCAGCTGTTTACCAAACCAAGTCTCTTGGCAGCCATTTTGTTGCTGTTTAAATACTAGGTTGTCTCTTTAAAAAAGCCACACATCAATCAACCAATCTGAAGTTGAAACAATAACAAAGCAGTCATTCCACCACTGTTTTGGTAATAAGATGATGATGGGCCTGGAGACATTTAACTACTCTCAAATTCATAGACAGACCTATGGATGAAAGGACTGACCATCCATGATATCAACATTATAGTTTTAACCATGTTGAGGCTGTTGATATACATTGTTTCTAAACATTGGAGTAAAAAAAGCTTATTTGGGGTTCTGATGGGGTACAACAGTTTAACTAAGCTCATGAGGCATGTGTTATATTCTCCAAGAATCAATGGCTATAAATAAATCATTTAAAAGTCAAAATATGGATGTAGCAATTGCAGATTTCCCCTTTAACACCAAACATCAGTTCAACAACTGCAGAGTTTGTACCTCTGTATTTAAGACAGTACTTACCAGTGGTAATCACGGCCCGGTTTCTCAAAACCATCTTATGGCTAAGTTCATCTTTAGAACCACTGGATGCCTTAAATTGCGTTTGGGAAATCGGGTCCAGATATCCCGTTTCTTCCTCCTCTTCTTCCGATGAGACCGTACTCTCCCCATCCTGCGCTTTCACTTCAAAAACTGAATCCTCCTCATCTTTTACTGTAACACCCTCCTCCTCTTTCACTCTGAACGCCTCTTCTTTCACTGTAACGTCTTCCTCTTCTTTCACTGAAACGTCTTTCTCTTCTTCTTTCAGGGCAACAACCTCACCCTCTACTTGTTTTTGTATTGTAACATCCTTCTCTTCCTCCTCCTCTTTGATGAGAGCTTCTTTCTCCGTCCAGCAGACCGTCTCTTCTTCACCAGGAAGAGAGTAATTTAGTGAACTCATGGTCGGAGATGTTAGCTGGCTAGGCTAATGCTAACTTAACCAGCCCGCCAGCTGAATAATAACAACAACACCGTAAATATGAAATTAAATAATATAACTTACTAACTAGACGACAGACGAGGGTTTAAAACACAGTGGCTAATATACACTAAAGCGTCTAAAGAGCTTTATTGGTTCGGCTATTTTGTCTAGCAAGCTACAGAGGTGGCGGACTAACTGTTGCTGCTGCTGAAAGAAGCGTTCCGTCCACTAGATTATACGTCACACTAACAGCATTGCGTTCCGTCCACTAGATTATACGTCACACTAACCGCATTGCCTTAAAATCGCACACCGCCATCTGCTGACTGGAGTGGGTAACGCTCAGTCTGAACCTCTGACTACGATGGAGATGTGCGACTTTAAGACAATGACGCTAGTGTGACGTAAAATATATATTATAATGTTCAGACAAAAAGTTAGTGTAGGAAGCATGAGTTTTTACTCACCAGTGTAACAATACAGTGTGGTTAAAGACTTAGTAACTTAGTTGTGTTCACGATCTGGTTCCCTATAAGCACAACCAGTTATGTTTTTGAATTATCACATATGTATTAATTTATTTCGGGATTCTGGGTAATCCACAGCAGATTTATGGAGAATTGCTCTGTGGGTGAGTTCAAAATTGAATAGTCCCGGGATAGAAATATATAAAGTTGACATTACATCATAAAATCCACCTTTTAAATCATACATTAGCAATTTATGTTTTAGTAACTACTGTTGTTGGTTTGGCGTCAAATAAGCCTCTCTTTATATGTTATTTGCCGAATCTCAGTTTTCCATGTGGGTTTTATGCTAAAGTTCCCTCTTTCAAGTTGGTATCTAACTGGAAAATGCATCTTCTTTAGGAGTGCTATTTTTACCCTTTCGACTACTGATCGTTCATCCACACTGTGTGTCTCATCAATGCAGGTCATTTATGACAAATGTATAAAGTATATGTTTTATAAACTCATGAACACCAGACAATTTATTAGCACGGTTCTTGTTAGTTTAGGTGTGTTATACTTCTTCGCCACCAGAGGGGGACATTGAGTAAATCTTCAGGTTCATTTGATATATTTTGATAGTAAAATGGATGACAGTTTATTCTGATGTAGTGAATATGAGACACATGGAAACAATGTATTCATTTTATTATAGTAAATTAGGAATTAGTAGGAATTGTTAAATCCACTATACGATCACAATGACTTTGATAGACATTTCAATAGTTTTTTTGTTCGAATATTATAGGGCAGATTAATGGAGAAATGCTGTGGGAGTGCTATTTATATCCCGTCACTACTGATCATTCATCCATACTGTGTGTGTCCCATCATTGCAGCTTTGGAAATAAATGAACTATCCATCCATTGCTCCTTCCTGTGTTGACTCACTGACTTGAGAGACCAGGAAGGTCACACTAGCTCGATAGGTTGATATCTAGCTCAAGCTTCACCTCATGCTTTTCATGAACTGTGTGGTTGTGTTATCTAGTGGGAACCCGTTAGCACGGTGGGCTCTGGTGCCTTCTTGCCGTGGGCTCAAAATGACAGAGGAAATCAACCTGCTTGCTCCTTTTTGTTTTGTCAACTTTTCGATATGGATGTTATGTTTGATACCGGAGGTATCATTGAATTGAATTGAATCATTGCATTGAAAGCAGTAAACTTTTTTTGTGTTGATGCCTGTATCACTTTATCAGCAGCACGTGATCAATGACGTCTGAAGCTTCGTTTCATCGAACAACCACCTGATTGGTTTGGTATTGGGCTGGTTCGACACTGCAGGCGACTGACTGATCTACAAATCACCTTACATCATAAAGAACTACTCATTATTATTTATAAATCAGTCAGCCAGTCACCATTTACCCACAATGCAGCATGGATTTGATGCTCTCAAACACGGCCAGTGGTTTAATATATGACATAATGGCTACGCTGCTACGGCGTGTGACTTCATGACATAAATGACATAAAGGCTATGCTGCTACGTGCTACGGTGTGGGATGTCATCTATAATAATGACATAAAGGCTATGCTGCTACGGTGTGGGATGTCATCTATAATAATGACATAAAGGCTATGCTGCTACGTGCTACGGTGTGGGATGTCATCTATAATAATGACATAAAGGCTATGCTGCTACGGTGTGGGATGTCATCTATAATAATTTATCTGTTCTAAATTCTGTGTTGCTCAAAGCCTTGAGTAATGAACCTATTTTTGAGACTATTGGCTGGAAAGCGTCAATGCTTCAGGAAGCTTTGTTTCACCATCATGGAATCTATCTATTTTGGATGTTGGGGATTTTCCCTGCCATCATTCTGTATGTCTCTTTTGATCTGCAGTCATGTTTTAGTTGGGTTTTGTTAGTTGGGTTCTAACTGGTCTCCATTAGTTGTGCTCCAGCTTGCTGACCATAGTGTCACGAACCGGCTCGAAGACCGTGACAAAAAGTGAGACAACGTGGAGATAAAGAATAACAAAATATATTTATTAACTGAAGTAAAGTAAATACAATTAACACTGCTGTGTGTTTAGTCAGTAGTGTAAGTGATTGGTCACGTGTTTACATGTGATAATGAGGGGTGTTGAAAGGTGCCAACGCAAACAACCAAAATCTGTCTGTGTCTGCATGGAGAGAGTCTCCTCAACGACTGGGGAAGAGGTGCATTTATCCTGGGACATACCAGAGCCCAAACAACCAAAATCTGTCTGTGTCTGCATGGAGAGAGTCTCCTCAATGACTGGGGAAGAGGTGCATTTACCCTGGGACACACCCGAGCTCAAACAACCAAAATCTGTCTGTGTCTGCATGGAGAGAGTCTCCTCAATGACTGGGGAAGAGGTGCATTTATCCTGGGACACACCCGAGCTCAAACAACCAAAATCTGTCTGTGTCTGCATGGAGAGAGTCTCCTCAATGACTGGGGAAGAGGTGCATTTATCCTGGGACACACCCGAGCCCAGGTGTGTCCCATTTCACTGAAGACCCTCCCGGCTCCGCCCACCGACATCCTATTAAGGAAAACAAGAGCAAAGAGAAATAATTCTGCAGACAGAGTGGGAGGGTCGTCACAGCAGTCTGGTGATATACCAGGGACTGGGGATGTAGTTAGGTTTGTATGCAGTCTGGTGATATACCAGGGACTATGCATGCAGTTAGGTTTGTATGCAGTCTGATGATATACCAGGGTCTGGGCATGCAGTTAGGTTTGTTTGCAGTCTGGTGATATACCAGGGACTGGGGATGTAGTTAGGTTTGTATGCAGTCTGGTGATATACCAGGGACTATGGATGCAGTTAGGTTTGTATGCAGTCTGATGATATACCAGGGTCTGGGCATGCAGTTAGGTTTGTTTGCAGTCTGGTGATATACCAGGGACTGGGGATGTAGTTAGGTTTGTATGCAGTCTGGTGATATACCAGGGACTATGGATGCAGTTAGGTTTGTATGCAGTCTGATGATATACCAGGGTCTGGGCATGCAGTTAGGTTTGTATGCAGTCTGGTGATATACCAGGGACAGGGGATGCAGTTAGGTTTGTATGCAGTCTGGTGATATACCAGGGACTATGCATGCAGTTAGGTTGGTATGCAGTCTGGTGATATACCAGGGACTATGGATGCAGTTAGGTGTGTATGCAGTCTGGTGATATACCAGGGACTGGGGATGCAGTTAGGTTTGTATGCAGTCTGGTGATATACCAGGGACTATGCATGCAGTTAGGTTTGTATGCAGTCTGGTGATATACCAGGGACTATGGATGCAGTTAGGTTTGTATGCAGTCTGGTGATATACCAGGGACTATGCATGCAGTTAGGTTTGTATGCAGTCTGGTGATATACCAGGGACTATGCATGTAGTTAGGTTTGTATACAGTCTGGTGATATACCAGGGACTGGGGATGTAGTTAGGTTTGTACAGTCTGGTGATATACCAGGGACTGGGGATGCAGTTAGGTTTGTATGTAGTCTGGTGATATACCAGGGACTGGGGATGCAGTTAGGTTTGTATGTAGTCTGGTGATATACCAGGGACTGGGGATGCAGTTAGGTTTGTATGCAGTCTGGTGATATACCAGGGACTGGGGATGCAGTTAGGTTTGTATGCAGTCTGGTGATATACCAGGGACTGGGGATGCAGTTAGGTTTGTATGCAGTCTGGTGATATACCAGGGACTATGGATGCAGTTAGGTTTGTATGCAGTCTGGTGATATACCAGGGACTATGGATGCAGTTAGGTTTGTACAGTCTGGTGATATACCAGGGCCTGGGGATGCAGTTAGGTTTGTATGCAGTCTGGTGATATACCAGGGCCTGGGGATGCACAGTTAGCGTTGTTTTCCTCTAGCTATTCTCCAGTTTGTTCCCAGCTGCTTTCATAGAACGTAGATCACTGTTAAACCAGACGCTGCAGAGCGTTTGTTTGACTGAATGAATATGACATTGCCTTAAATGCAGCGTTAGATGTAAAGTTTAAATTCTCATTCATTACACATCTTCACTAATCAATCAACACATGCTTTCCTTTGGACGTATCAATATAATATTATTATTTAATTAAATACATTTTAAAAATATTTTTTTTTGTCAGGAAATAAAATAAACATTTCCTTAGACTGCGTTACCCACTCCAGTCAGCTGATGACGATGCTTCCAGTGTGACGTATAATCTAGTGGACGGGACACTTCAACAACAACAGCGAGTCAGTCACTTCAGTAGCTTGCTAGGCGACATGGCCTAAACATTCAAGCTGTTTAGACTGTTTCAGTGCATATTTGCCTATGTGTTTTAGACATACTTCTGTTTTAGAGCGAGTTGCCCCATTTATTTTCATATTTACGTTGTTAGTCAGGCAGACGTCTTAAATTTGCCTAGCGCTAGGCTAGTCGCTAATGCTAACTAGCTAGCTAACATCTCCGACCATGAGCTCCCTAAACATCCCCCCTCCAGTTAAAGAAGAGGGGGTCTGCTGGACGTTGTTGTGAAAGAGGAGGAGGATGTTACAGTAAAACAAGAAGTAGAGGATGAGGCTGTTACAGTGAAAGAAGAAGAGAAAGACGTTTCAGTTAAAGAAGAGGAAGACACGTTCAGAGTGAAAGAAGGAAGGGGAGATTACTGTCACATTGAAAGAGGAGAAGGAAGAACAAGAACAGGAGGAGGAGACAGGCGATCTGATTAAGACCAGTAAGTACTGTCTTAAAAACAGGAGCACAAACTATTGATGAACTGATGCGTGGTTTTAAAGCAGCGTTCTATTGAATGTTGATGCTTGAATGTGTTATTATTTAATGTAGGAATTGATAACTACACTGTAAGATGTGTATACCACCAAAGAGCGGGTCACCAACAAAACCTTAACAATGGATTAGCAAATTCACAACTTTAATGTCACTCAGAATTGACAAACAAGATATAAATGACACGGGATGTGTGTTGCTATAGTAACCATGAGGAGTGATGTGTGTTGCTATAGTAACCCGTGAGGGTGATGTGTGTTGCTATAGTAACCCGTGGGGGGAGTGAACACCCAGACAGTGGACATCTTTGAAAACAAAACCAGGAAGCTACTTCATCGTTACCCAGAAAGGATTTGATGTTGAGATTAAAAACGGCTGCATTGGCCCTTTAATGTAAGATACATACGGCTTCTTATGTGTTTTATTTATCCAACATAACTACCTTACCGTGAATGATTTATATTAAAATAGTCAACAAGAAACAATAATAATATTAACTACGACTACATACACCCTTCTAGCTAGCTGACCACCGATTTTCATTGTAATTCATGTAAATTAAGTTAGGTTGTAGTTAAGTTAGGTTGTAGTTAAGTTAGGTTGTAGTTAAGTTAGGTTGTAGTTAAGTTAGGTTTTAGTCAAGTTAGGTTTTAGTCAAGTTAGGTTGTAGTCAAGTTAGGTTGTAGTCAAGTTAGGTTGTAGTTAAGTTAGGTTGTAGTTAAGTTAGGTTGTAGTTAAGTTAGGTTGTAGTTAAGTTAGGTTGTAGTTAAGTTAGGTTGTAGTTAAGTTAGGTTTTAGTCAAGTTAGGTTTTAGTCAAGTTAGGTTGTAGTTAAGTTAGGTTTTAGTTAAGTTAGGTTTTAGTTAAGTTAGGTTTTAGTTAAGTTAGGTTTTGAGAGTTTTCAAACGAGTAATATGTACACATTTTGTGGGACATTCTGTATATTGTAAAATTCGACTGCGTGACACATTTCATTTCATATCCAACTTTTATCCTCTGAAATATAGCTAACGGGTTTGCTAATGTTGTTAGTTTAAATGCTAAATGTTGATAGAACTGTTGCTTAGTAACCAAAAAGGAAAGAAATTGTTGAATGTTGTCAAGCTATAGACAGATAAGAGCTCAGCCTGTAACCATGACATTATCTATTATTATAGATCTCTGTTCAGCCTATAAACATGACATTATCTATTATTATAGAGCTCTGTTCAGCCTGTAACCATGACAATATCTATTATTATAGATCTCTGTTCAGCCTATAAACATGACATTATCTATTATTATAGAGCTCTGTTCAGCCTATAAACATGACATTATCTATTATTATAGAGCTCTGCCCAGCCTAAAACATGACATTATCTATTATTATAGATCTCTGTTCAGCCTATAAACATGACATTATCTATTATTATAGAGCTCTGCTCAGCCTAAAACATGACATTATCTATTATTATAGATCTCTGCTCAGCCTATAAACATGACATTATCTATTATTATAGAGCTCTGCTCAGCCTATAAACATGACATTATCTATTATTATAGAGCTCTGCTCAGCCTATAAACATGACATTATCTATTATTATAGAGCTCTGCTCAGCCTATAAACATGACATTATCTATTATTATAGAGCTCTGCTCAGCCTGTAAATATGGCATTATTATAGAGCTCTGTTCAGCCTATAAACATGACATTATCTATTATTATAGAGCTCTGTTCAGCCTATAAACATGACATTATCTATTATTATAGAGCTCTGTTCAGCCTGTAAACATGACATTATCTATTATTATAGAACTCTGCTCAGCCTATAAACATGACATTATCTATTATTATAGAGCTCTGTTCAGCCTATAAACATGACATTATCTATTATTATTATTAGGGCGGCCACCAAGTTTTTATTGATGGAATGTTCTGAAAACTGACTTCAGGTTTTTGAGGAATCTAGCCTCACAGGAAGACAGTTTTATTTTATGGAGGTTTAATTCAGTTCTCTGTTTAGTATTTAACTAAATACTCTGTTTGTCTTTGGTAGGAGAGGGACCAGACTCTCACTCTGACAGCGGGAAGAGTCCTTCAGGGGAACCAGACCCAGAGACCTCCAAACCAGCAAGACAACACCTCTGTTCCCAGTGTGAAAAGAGTTTTAAGTGGTTAAGGAACCTGAAAGTACATGAGAGAACGCACACAGGAGAAAACCCTTACGATTGCTCCCGCTGTGGAAAGAGTTTTACCAAGTTAGGGAACCTAAAAGAGCATGAGAGGACACACACAAGAGAAAGGTGTTTCCAATGTTCCCAGTGTGGAAAGAGGTTTACCCAGTTACGGTACCTGAAACAACATGAAGAAATACACACAGAAGATAGGAAGACCTACCACTGCTCTCAGTGTGGAAAGATATTTACTGGGTTAGGGAACCTGAAAATACACATGAGAATACACACAGGAGAAAAGCCTTACCACTGTTCCAATTGTGAAAAGAGTTTTACCCATCGAGGAAGCCTGAAAGCGCATGAGAGAATACACTCAGGAGAAAAACCTTACCAATGTTCCCGTTGTGAAAAGAGTTTTACCCGGTTAGGGAGCTTGAAAAGGCATGAGAGGGGACACACTGGAGAGAAGCCTTATCACTGTACCCACTGTGGAAGGAATTTTAGGTGTTATGCGAGCCTGAAGGAGCATGAGAGAATACACACAGGAGAAAAGCCTTACCACTGTTCTAATTGTGAAAAGAGTTTTACCCATCGAGGGAGCCTGAAGCGCATGAGAGAATACACACAGGAGAAAAACCTTTCCAATGTTCCCAGTGTGAAAAGAGTTTTAGGTGGTCAGGGAGTCTGAAAAAGCATGAGAGAAAACACACAGGGGTAAAACCTTTCCAATGTTCCCAGTGTGAAAAGAGTTTTAGGTGGTCAGGGAGTCTGAAAAAGCATGAGAGAATACACACAGGAGAAAAACCTTTCCAACATACTAATACACAGGAGGAGACAACATACCACTGCTCTCATTGTGAAAAGACATTTTCCCAGTCAGAGGACCTGAAAACACACAAGAGAATAGAGAGGCTGTGTTCTGACTTGTGTTTTTGATTGAGAAATTGTGTTTTTGTTCATGCTACATTAAATCCTATTTTATGAATGAAATCATACTGAAAAATAGGTCTACATTTTTTGGGGTTCAACTCAAGACATGATCATGTCGAAAATCGGATTAAATAGTAATACAAATATTTTGTTTTGATTATGAATTTCAGATTGATTGAATGCAAATGTAAACCCCTAAATGTTGTTCACTATATAATTGGGATATTTCAAACATGTTAATTATTAAATAGATTAATATTAGTATTTCTTCATTCAGATTGTCATTGTAAATGTGAATTGGTTCTCAGTTGACATCTCTGATTAAATAAAGGTGAAATTAAGTAAATGACATGTTATCTTTGGGAAGTCTATTTGATTCTAAGTTGGGACTATAATAATATTTAGAAGATAAATACACAAGGCAGAGTACGAGAGAGGCAGAGGGCGAGAGGTCAATACAGTAATCAATGTAAATAGTGTTTTTTCTGTAACAGGGAATTATTGACTGAATTATTTATTGAAATAGTGTTTTTTCTGTAATAGGGAATTATTGACCAATGGAAATAGTGTTTTATCTGTAATAGGGAATTATTGACCAATGGAAATAGTGTTTTTCCTGTAACAGGGAATTATTGACCAATGGAAATAGTGTTTTTCCTGTAACAGGGAATTATTGACCAATGGAAATAGGGTTTTTCCTGTAACAGGGAATTATTGACCAATGGAAATAGTGTTTTATCTGTAATAGGGAATTATTGACCAATGGAAATAGTGTTTTTCCTGTAACAGGGAATTATTGACCAATGGAAATAGTGTTTTTCCTGTAACAGGGAATTATTGACCAATGGAAATAGTGTTTTTCCTGTAACAGGGAATTATTGACCAATGGTTCAGTGACATGGGAGGATGTAGAGGTACACTACCGTTCAACAGGTTGGGCTCACTTAGAAATTACCTTGTTTTTTAAAGAAAGCTATTTTTTGTCCATTAAAGTAACATAAAATTGATCAGAAATACAGTGTAGACATAGTTAATGTTGTAAATGACTATTGTAGCTGGAAACGGCAGATTTTTTATGGAATATCTGCATAGGCGTACAGAGGCCCAGCAACCATTACTCCTGTGTTCCAATGACACGTTGTGTTAGCTAATCCAATTTTATCATTTAAAAAAGGCTAATTGATCATTAGAAAATCATTTTGCAATTATGTTAGCACAGCTGAAAACTGTTGTCCTGATTAAACAAGCAATAAAACTGGCCTTCTTTAGACTAGTTGAGTATCTGGAGAAATGTAACCTCTCAAATTCATAGACAGGTGTTGTGTTTTTTTTACCCACAAGTAGTTTTTTACCCGGAGACTGTAGTGCCACTTTCTCAAAATGAACATAAATGCTGTAGGAGGAGGTGTCTGTGTTTTACCAGGAGACCGGGGCCGATCTCGATGCCTTGCCTACGCACACTCTGCATGTGTTGCTACCTTGCTGAAAACCCTCACAATTGCTGTCCAACAGATTTTGTCATGGAGTTTTCATTCAGTAGGTTTAGAGTACATTTCATCTTACGCCTTTTAAATACCTTTGAATACCTTTTAATTAGAATGTTGTCAACAGACTCTATAGAATACATGGAGAGAACAGAATCTAGTTCTAGAATCTAATCTATCAACTAAATGGAGAGAACAGAATCTAGTTCTAGAATCTAATCTATCAATTAAATGGAGAGAACAGAATCTAGTTCTAGAATCTAATCTATCAATTAAATGGAGAGAACAGAATCTAGTTCTAGAATCTAATCTATCAATTAAATGGAGAGAACAGAATCTAGTTCTAGAATCTAATCTATCAATTAAATGGAGAGAACAGAATCTAGTTCTAGAATCTAATCTATCAATTAAAGAAAGTCATCATCCGTCTCCAACTGGTTTAAAAACACTCTGATCTTGTAGATTATTTAGGTACATTTTAGGGTTAGGAAAGTATGTATGAATCATAAAATAACAATATTCATATAAGTCTACCCTAGTTCTTACTAATCATGGTAGTGTGATGACTACGGCCCAATCGTACATTTACATAAGTGTTCAGACCCTTTACTCAGTACTTTGTTGAAACACCTTTGGCAGCGATTACAGCCTTGAGTCTTCTTGGGTATGTCGCTACAAGCTTGGCACACCTCTACTTAGGGAGTTTCTCCCATTCTTCTCTGGAGATCCTCTCAAGCTCTGTTAGGTTGGATGGGGAGTGTCGCTGCACAGCTATTTTCATGTCTCTCCAGAGATGTTTGATCGGGTTCAAGTCCGGGCTCTGGCTGGGACACTCAAGGACAACAGTGCAGTAATATCGAACAACTTCACAACAATACACACATCTAAAGGAATGGAATTAAAAATATATACAAATTTAGGGGAGTAATGCCAGACTAAGATAGAGTAGAATAGGATAGAATACAGTATATACATATGAGATGAGTAATGCATAGACTAAGATACAGTAGAATAGGATAGAATACAGTATATACATATGAGATGAGTAATACATAGACTTAGATACAGTAGAATAGGATAGAATACAGTATATACATATGAGATGAGTAATACATAGACTTAGATACAGTAGAATAGGATAGAATACAGTATATCAGGTGAGTAATGCAAAATATGTAAACATTATTAAAGTGACTAGTGTTCCATTTTTAAAATGGCTAGTGATTCCAAGTCTATGTATATAGGCAGCAGCCTCTGATGTGCTACTGATGGCTATTTAACAGTCTGATGGCCTTGAGATAGAAGCTGTTTTTCAGTCTCTCTGTCCCGGCTTTGATGTACCTGTACTGACCTCGCCTTCTGGATGATAGTGGTTCTCAGTCCTGGGGACTCAGAGGCACATTGTTGTTTTTGCCTCAGCACTGCACAGCTGATTCAAATGATCAACTCATCATCAAGCTTCAAGTGGTATTTATGTATTCATTTGTGATGCCATCCTTGATATGATCCTGTTATTGTCACATGCTACACATGTACATATGTGTGCCCATGCATCTATCAATCCAATGTTATTATGATTTGTTATCAAGGATATTATACTTTAGTAATCCACAATGACCTGGTGATGTAACAGTCTAATAATTACATTGTCTTCC
Organism: Salvelinus namaycush; assembly: GCF_016432855.1. Taxonomy (NCBI): domain Eukaryota; kingdom Metazoa; phylum Chordata; class Actinopteri; order Salmoniformes; family Salmonidae; genus Salvelinus; species Salvelinus namaycush. The sequence continues at coordinate 126,108 of NW_024059641.1, read as the reverse complement.
ATATTCCTACAGATACCTTGTAACTGGAGATTCCTGCAAAACGATTGCCTACAGTTGCTGTGTAGGGCACTGCAAGGTTGGGTGACCAGGGTCATCTGGGACTGCCTCCTGGAGGAATTCAGGTGTGTGAAGGCTACCTGTGTCCTGCGTAACTTCATGAGGATGGACACGAGGACCAGGAGGGGATCTGCAGCTCGCCGCCGTGTCCCAGAGGAGGAGTCTGCTGCTCTGCAGGATGTTTCAAGGATGGGGTCCAACCACGCAGCAAGAGAGGCAATCCGTGTGCAGGAGTCTTCACCTCCTACTTCTTCAAAGAGGGTGCTGTTCCCTGGCAACACCATAGACTACACTATGCACAACCAAAGGCTCTTTTAAGAGCCATTCACATTGCAATAGGAGTATTCTTCCATTTACTTATCTATGTCAACTGCAGTTATTCAATTCACAGTTTCTCTCCCTTTGATTTCCACTTCTCAGGTGAGGGTGCTGTTTAGGTAAGGGTGTGATGTCTGTGCAAAAACAAAACAGGCTATTTTAAATCACCCATATTGAAGAAATGTAGAAGAATTAGACACCCTATAACCCACACCTACACACTCATGTATCAATCTGATTGATGGATTGTGTTGTGCAGTAAGCAGGCTCAGGTGTATAACTGTGGCTCCTTCCACCTTCAAAGAATAGGCAAGAGGGCCAACCATGGAGAATAGTAAGACACTTCATTATTTCTATAACTACGCTACATTGTTTGTCCTTGTGTGTCCGTTCATGTTTTTCAGCATAAAGTACTCTGCAGCCACTTAGTGTGGTGTGGACACCAGGTGAGGCCACACACAGATTCCTGTTGAACACTGTGGCTTTAACTACCTTATTTTCTCAATAACGGTCTCTCTCCTTCACTTCATCCCTCTCTCCCCTTCTCCCTAAATCCTCTAGGTTATATCAGCTGTGTCGGTGAACCACTCCTGCATCTGAACTGGCTACATAGAGGGCATGATCAGATGTGAGAGGTCACTTGGTCAGGTCAACAGGAAGTATTATTAAAGAGATGCTTTACATTAAAACACAGACAGAGATGCAGTAGTCCCAGAGTTAATGATCCCAGGTCAGTTTATATTATACAGGAAGTATTATTAAAGAGATGCTTTACATTGAAATACAGAGAGATGCGGTAGTCCCAGAGTTAATGATCCAAGGTCAGTTTTGCATTTCACCTCCTGATTGATGACTAACAATGTTAGAATAAAAACTAAAAACACAAGGCTTAAACATGCTCTCTCTCTCCATCTGTCTATCGTCTGCAGATATGTTTTGATGTGAGAGGATGCCAACCCCCAGTCACATCATCGCCACCTCACCTGCTTTTAAGATAACCTGTGGGCCGACTAGAGACACTATTATGTAATTGTGATGAACTGAGAGAATATTTAGGTAGCACTGTGATTCATTAATCATGTGCTGCCTTCCCTGCTCCTATGTGCTTACCTCTTTCCCTTTCTGTCTTTTACACCTCTCTCTCCACCTCCTCTTTCTTCCTCTGTTTTTATAATGCACAACAGATGTGCATTGAAGGACAGATTGAACTTGTATTTATAACACTTGGATAATGAGCTTTTCAATCAAGCGTTTCACATTCTCTACTGGTTGAAATGAAGTGTAATGTGATGAAATACTCCACCTATCCTGTGTTTATCAGATCAATGCAGATGAAGGGCATTAGATGTTGAGATGAACCGGTGTTAGAGTATTTACATGATGCATAGGAAGTGTAGTGTACTGTTTTTTAACATTATGTTTCTGTATATATGAATTAACTAGTTAAATCTTATTTCTAATCTATTAGTTACAATATGTAACCATTGATGTCCCAGGACCAAGATTGGTAAACACTGTTGAAGTGTATAATTGTAATACATCCATGCAGACACAGCGTCTTTCAAAGACTGGAATTTGATTCTCCTGGTATTGGATATGACTGAAAAATAATCTCAAAGACATTCATACCTAAACTGCACCTTTATTTGCCAAGGTAGAGTACATGATCAGTGAATATATTAAATGTACAGGCTACAATGTGGGGATCTCATGCATGGTAATAACTACATGTATATTCGACTTGCATCCTTGGCACAACATGATATTATATTCTACTCAATCCATAGGCTTCATTAATGTCATTCAGACTGTTTTGAAGTTGATACACCTGGCTATGATAGCTGAGGTTCATAGCTAGGTTCTGAACTAATATGTATACCAAACGTTTGGGTCCATACACAGATCGGCTAGATAGCTAGCTACACATCCATGGGTATACAGGGATTTTAATCATCCACTGCACAATAAGCAAGAACATAGCTAGCTACGTGATTTCATCTATCTGCATAGCAAATATCATCAAGGCAAGCTTACAAAATTGTACATTCAATTTGCAGTAAATTCTTCAGCTAGCTAGATTCTATACATCCACTGTTTCCCAAAACGACAGTCTGGTTTGCTGGTTGTTTCAGGAGTCCCTAAAACAACCAGAATTACAAATTCATACTCATGTCACAACACCCATAAAGCTAGCTGGCTAATGTTAGCTAGTCAGCTAGCTGGCTAAATCACGATTTTCGTAAATGAACTATGATTTAAAAAATGCATAATCGTTTGTCTCTACATGAACTAACATTCCTGTCAACTGTACATGTTTTTGCATGATTGGTTATGACGTTATAATCCCTTAAATTTGCTTCCATCCTAGTATCTCTGTCCGCCATCTTTGATCCACTTCAGTTCTGTGTAGGGTTACCACTCTCTCCTAGTATTTCTGTCCGCCATCTATGTTGAAGAAAGTCTAACAGTCACTAGCGCAGCAGCAGCCTCCCCCGGTCCTAGTGCCGGCCCAGGAAAATGTTTAAGATGCGATGGAACGGTTGACGAAAATAAGAAATCACAGAAAAGATATATTGACTGATTTTAAATTATTTAGGGAGGGGGGCTAATTAATATTTTAGGACTAGCTATGTTCCTGATTCCTACCTACTTTTGTCTGAAAATTTAATTTACATTTTACTCAACTGCGTTACCCAGTCCATTTAGCAGATTGCGGTCTGCGACTTTAAGGCAATGCTGCTACTGTGACGTATAATCTAGTGGACGGAACGCTTCTTTCAACAGCAGCAAAAGTAATTCAGCCACCTCTGTAGCTTGCAAGTCAAAATAGACCAACCAATAAAGCTCTTTAGACGCTTTAGTGTATATTAGCCACTGTATTTTAAACCCACTTCTGTCGTCTAGTTAGTTATCCTTTTTAATTTCATAATTTTCATATTTACGGTATTGTTTTCATTCATCTAGCGGGCTGGTTAAGTTAGCATTAGCCTAGCTAGCTAACATCTCCAACCATGAGGTCACTAAGCTACTCTCTTGTTAATGAAGAGGAGGACTGCTGGACGGAGAAAGAAGCTCTGGTGAAAGAGGAGGAAGAGGAGGATGTCACAGTAAAACAAGAATTAGAGGGTGAGGCTGTTACAGTTAAACAAGAATATAAAGACGTTTCAGTGAAAGAAGAGGAAGACGCGTTCAAAGAGGAGGAGGATTTTACAGTAAAAGAAGAGGAAGATGCAGCTTTTGGGGTGAAAGAGGAGGAGGGGGAGATGACTGTCAGATCGAAAAAGGAGGAGGAGGAAACTGGATATCTGGGCCCGGTTTCCCAAACGCATCTTAAGGCATCCAATGGTTCTAAGGATGAACTTAGCCATAAGATGTTTTTGAGAGACCGTTCCCTGATTAACACTAGTAAGTACTGTCTTAAAAACAGAGACACAAACTCTGCAGTTGTTGAACTGATGTTTCATTTTTTTTTATTTCACCTTTATTTAACCAGGTGGCTATGATGTCATAATGATAGTTTAACCAGTTGGCCATGATGTCATAATGATAGTTTAACCAGGTGACCATGATGTCATAATGATAGTTTATCCAGGTAGGCTATGGTGTCATAATGATAGTTTAACCAGGTAGGCCAGTTGAGAACAAGTTCTCGTTTACAACTGCGACCTGGCCAAGATGAAGCAAAGCAGTGTGACACAGACAACAACACAGAGTTACACATGGAATAGCATACAATAAACAAGCCAATAACACAATAAACAAGTCAATGACAGTAGAAAAAAAGAAAGTCTATATATAGTGTGTGCAAAAGGCATGAGGAGGTAGGCAATAAATAGGCCATAGTAGCGAAGAATTACAATTTAGCAGATTAACACTGGAGGGATAAATGAGCAGATAGCTGATGTTTAAAGTTGGTGAGGGAAATATAAGTCTCCAGCTTCAGCGATTTTTGAAATTCGTTCCAGTCACTGGCAGCAGAGAACTGGAAGGATGTGTGGTGTTAAAGGGGAAATCTGAAATTACCACATCCATATTTAGATTTTTTTTATTATTTATTTTTAGCCATTGTTTCTTGAAGAACACAACACATGCCTCATGAGCTAAGTTCATATATTATTTCTATATAGTATATTCTAGAATTCATCCATGATGTCATAATGATAGTTTAACCAGGTTTCTAGGATATATAGTATATTCTAGAATTCATCCATGATGTCATAATGATAGTTTAACCAGGTTTCTAGGATATATAGTATATTCTAGAATTCATCCATGATGGCATAATGATAGTTTAACCAGGTTTCTAGGATATATACACTGCTCAAAAAAATAAAGGGAACACTTAAACAACACAATGTAACTCCAAGTCAATCACACTTCTGTGAAATCAAACTGTCCACTTAGGAAGCAACACTGATTGACAATAAATTTCACATGCTGTTGTGCAAATGGAATAGACAAAAGGTGGAAATTATAGGCAATTAGCAAGACACCCCCAAAAAAGGAGTGATTCTGCAGGTGGTGACCACAGACCACTTCTCAGTTCCTATGCTTCCTGGCTGATGTTTTGGTCACTTTTGAATGCTGGCGGTGATCTCACTCTAGTGGTAGCATGAGACGGAGTCTACAACCCACACAAGTGGCTCAGGTAGTGCAGTTCATCCAGGATGGCACATCAATGCGAGCTGTGGCAAAAAGGTTTGCTGTGTCTGTCAGCGTAGTGTCCAGAGCATGGAGGCGCTACCAGGAGACAGGCCAGTACATCAGGAGACGTGGAGGAGGCCGTAGGAGGGCAACAACCCAGCAGCAGGACCGCTACCTCCGCCTTTGTGCAAGGAGGTGCACTGCCAGAGCCCTGCAAAATGACCTCCAGCAGGCCACAAATGTGCATGTGTCAGCATATGGTCTCACAAGGGGTCTGAGGATCTCATCTCGGTACCTAATGGCAGTCAGGCTACCTCTGGCGAGCACATGGAGGGCTGTGCGGCCCCACAAAGAAATGCCACCCCACACCATGACTGACCCATCGCCAAACCGGTCATGCTGGAGGATGTTGCAGGCAGCAGAACGTTCTCCACGGCGTCTCCAGACTCTGTCACGTCTGTCACATGTGCTCATGTGCTCAGTGTGAACCTGCTTTCATCTGTGAAGAGCACAGGGCGCCAGTGGCGAATTTGCCAATCTTGGTGTTCTCTGGCAAATGCCAAACGTCCTGCACGGTGTTGGGCTGTAAGCACAACCCCCACCTGTGGACGTCGGGCCCTCATACCACCCTCATGGAGTCTGTTTCTGACCGTTTGAGCAGACACATGCACATTTGTGACCTGCTGGAGGTCATTTTGCAGGGCGCTGGCAGTGCACCTCCTTGCACAAAGGCGGAGGTAGCGGTCCTGCTGCTGGGTTGTTGCCCTTCTACGGCCTCCTCCACGTCTCCTGATGTACTGGCCTGTCTCCTGGTAGCGCCTCCATGCTCTGGACACTACGCTGACAGACACAGCAAACCTTTTTGCCACAGCTCGCATTGATGTGCCATCCTGGATGAACTGCACTACCTGAGCCACTTGTGTGGGTTGTAGACTCCGTCTCATGCTACCACTAGAGTGAGATCACCGCCAGCATTCAAAAGTGACCAAAACATCAGCCAGGAAGCATAGGAAGAGAAGTGGTCTGTGGTCACCACCTGCAGAATCACTCCTTTTTTGGGGGTGTCTTGCTAATTGCCTATAATTTCCACCTTTTGTCTATTCCATTTGCACAACAGCATGTGAAATTTATTGTCAATCAGTGTTGCTTCCTAAGTGGACAGTTTGATTTCACAGAAGTGTGATTGACTTGGAGTTACATTGTGTTGTTTAAGTGTTCCCTTTATTTTTTTGAGCAGTGTAGTATATTCTAGAATTCATCCATGATGTCATAGTGATAGTTTAACCAGGTTTCTAGGATATATAGTATATTCTAGAATTCATCCATGATGTCATAATGATAGTTTAACCAGGTTTCTAGGCTATATAGTATATTCTAGAATTACCAGTGTAGAATTAGAATATATATATTCTAGAATTACCAATTTGACCCCCACAGGAAATTGTTAGAGCTGTTGATAAGTCATTGTATAATATTCAGCATTTATTTTCATGCCATTACATCAATATAGCCCAACCAGAAGAGAATAAACTCTTCCCGATCCACCTCCTCCTGCTGGCCTTCATAAATTCTGACGTTGCTGGTAATCGGCTACACAAGCAGTCGGCAACCTACATTTGGAGTGCAAATGTATCTTACCATTTCTACTGATCTGGTGCCAGTTATGATTTTCATATGTTCATTTTACTGGAACAGTTTAATTTCATTTATAATAGTATCTCAAAATCATTGTCTGTGATTAATCTACATTCTATCTAAATGAAAATGATACAAATCTAAAAGTAACTTTCATTGCCATTGCCAATTATGTAAAAACTAGCCTACATAACAAATAAAAACATTGCAAATAACTGTCCTATAAATCACATGGCCTGTCTATAACGAACTTGAAACATTGTATAAAATATTCTGGGCCCTCAGTTTCCCGTGCCAGTGAGTTCTCGACCGACACAGCTGTAGGCTATTTGTGAAAGGGATAAGAAGTAATCAGGTGTTTTGACATTTCCACTGGATCAGCGCATTACGTTTTTCCTTTTTGTGCCGAGTGGTTATCGAAAGGGCGAGAGCTGGAAATGTTTTTCAAATACTTTGAGGAGTTATTCTCATTTGCAATTGATTTTGATTAGACTTTGTTTATATGCTGTTAGAGGTGAAGAGAAATGTGCTTTGAGAGGCTCCACAACTCATTAGTGGTGGTGCGTTAAGACAATCAGAGATACTATCAGACATCCCCAAATGGGAACATTTATAAGCCTACATTTGTGCTCAGGACAGGTAGACTAGTCCTACTTCTATATGTGTAACCAGGTAGACTAGTCCTACTTCTATATGTGTAACCAGGTAGACTAGTCCTACTTCTATATGTGTAACCAGGTAGACTAGTACTACTTCTATATGTGTAACCAGGTAGACTAGTCCTACTTCTATATGTGTAACCAGGTAGACTAGTCCTACCTCTATATGTGTAACCAGGTGGACTAGTCCTACTTCTATATGTGTAACCAGGTAGACTAGTCCTACTTCTATATGTGTTACCAGGTAGACTAGTCCTACTTCTATATGTGTAACCAGGTAGACTAGTCCTACTTCTATATGTGTAACCAGGTAGACTAGTCCTACTTCTATATGTGTAACCAGGTAGATTAGTCCTACTTCTATATGTGTAACCAGGTAGACTAGTCCTACTTCTATATGTGTAACCAGGTAGACTAGTCCTACTTCTATATGTGTAAACAGGTAGACTAGTCCTACTTCTATATGTGTAACCAGGTAGACTAGTCCTACTTCTATATGTATAACCAGGTAGACTAGTCCTACTTCTATATGTGTAACCAGGTAGACTAGTCCTACTTCTATATGTGTAACCGGGTAGACTAGTCCTACTTCTATGTGTGTAACCGGGTAGACTAGTCCTACTTTTATATGTGTAACCAGGTAGACTAATCCTACTTCTATATGTGTAACCAGGTAGACTAGTCCTACTTCTATATGTGTAACCAGGTAGACTAGTCCTTACTCAACCTTGACAGGAGGGTCTCAAACAAAAGACAATGAGGGGTCAGGGCAAATCAAATGTTATTGGTCACATACACATGGTTAGCGGATGTTAATGGTCACATACACATGGTTAGCAGATGTTAATGGTGACATACACATGGTTAGCAGATGTTAATGGTCACATGGTCAGCAGATGTTAATGGTCACATACACATGGTTAGCGGATGTTAATGGTCACATACACATGGTTAGCGGATGTTAATGGTCACATACACATGGTTAGCGGATGTTAATGGTCACATACACATGGTTAGCGGATGTTAATGGTCACATACACATGGTTAGCGGATGTTAATGGTCACATACACATGGTTAGCGGATGTTAATGCGACTGTAGCGAAATGCTTGTGCTTCTAGTTCCGACAATGCAGTAATATCTAACAAGTAATCTAACAAATTCACAACAACTACCTTATACACACAAATGTAAGGGATGAATAAGAATATGTACATATAAATACATGGATGAGCGATGGCCGTGCGTCATAGGCAGATGCAGTAGATGGTATAGAATACTGTATATACATATGAGTATATACATATACTGTATATACATATGAGAGTAATGTAGCATATGTGAACATTATTAAAGTTGCGTTATTTAAAGTGACTAGTGATACCTTTTATTAAGTCCATTTATTAAAGTGGCCAGAGATTTAGTCTGTATGTTGGCAGCAGCCTCTCTATGTTAGTGATGGTTGTTTAACAGTCTGATGGCCTTGAGATAGAAGCTGTTTTTCAGTCTCTCGGTCCCAGCTTTGATGCACCTGTACTGACCTCGCCTTCTGGATGATAGCGGTGTGAACAGGCAGTGGCTCGGGTGGTTGTTGTCCTTGATGATCTTTTTGGCCTTCCTGTGACATCGAGTGGTGTAGGTGTCCTGGAGGGCAGGTAGTTTGCCCCGGTGATGCCTTGTGCAGACCGGACCACCCTCTGGAGGGTCTTGCGGTTGAGGGCGGTGCAGTTGCCATACCAGGCGGTGATACAGCCCGACAGGATGCTCTCGATTGTGCATCTGTAAAAGTTTGTGAGTGTGTTCGGTGACAAGACAAATTTCTTCAGCCTCCTGAGGTTGAAGAGTCGCTGTTGCGCCTTCTTCACCACACTGTCTGTGTGGGTGGACCATTTCAGTTTGTCTGTGATGTGTACGCCGAGGAACTAAAAACGTTCCACCTTCTCCACTACTGTCCCGTCGATGTGGATAGGGGGGTGCTCCCTCTGCAGTTTCCTGAAGTCCACGATCATCTCCTTTTGTTTTGTTGATGTTGAGTGAGAGGTTATTTTCCTGACACCACACTCCGAGTGCCCTCACCTCTTCCCTGTGGGTCGTCTCGTCGTTGTTGGTAATCAAGCCGACCACTGTAGCGTTGTCTGCCAACTTGATGATTGAGTTGGATGCGTGCATGGCCACACAGTCATGGGTGAACAGGGAGTACAGGAGAGGGCTCAGAACGCACCCTTGTGGGGCCCCAGTGTTGAGGATCAACGGGGTGACGATATTGTTTCCTACCTTCGCCACCTGGGGGCAGCCGGTCAGAAAGTCCAGGACCCAGTTGCACAGGGCGGGGTCGAGACCCAAGGTCTCGAGCTTAACTTCTCTAGGGTAGGGGGCAGCGTTTGGAATTTTGGATGTAAAGCGTGCCCAAATTAAACTGCCTGCTACTCAGGCCCAGAAAATATGATATGCATATAACTGGTTCAATAATTACACATAATTCTTAATACTGTAGCAATTTAGTAACAGTCACATGCTCAACTATCATCAGCTGATCCAGGAAATCATTTTCTGAATGCCAGTCACATGACAAACATCACGACATGCAACAACAACCAAAGTGCTTCTTCATTCATTACTCTGGTAAAGACAGTTATGCCGTGCTCCACGTTGGATCCAACATCCCTAACAAATTGATGTTTATATTGTGTTATTGTCTGCTTGATTTACAGTAGGTTCTCGTTAGTCTGTTTGGACACAGAGATACTTTGCTCATAATGTGTAGAGAACTGTTCCTTGATGGATGGGCTATTGTACTACACACAGAGCTATTTTTCGTTATTCAGGACATTTAGAATGACATCACATTACAGAGTAGCCTAGTGGGATTATTCACAAAATTATCTGGTGATCAGGTTATGAAATGTCATGACAAAGACATTTTAGTTTCCATGTTTCACCTGTAAATATTAAATTATTTATTGTCATAGGTCTATGTTGTTGTTAGGTGAAGTTATGGGTCCTACAGTAGGTCTATGTTATTGTTAGGTGAAGTTATGGGTCCTACAGTAGGTCTATCTTGTTGTTAGGTGAAGTTATGGGTCCTACAGTAGGTCGATGTTATTGTTAGGTGAAGTTATGGGTCCTACAGTAGGTCTATGTTGTTGTTAGGTGAAGTTATGGGTCATACAGTAGGTCTATGTTGTTGTTAGGTGAAGTTATGGGTCCTACAGTAGGTCTATGTTGTTGTTAGGTGAAGTTATGGGTTCTACAGTAGGTCTATGTTGTTGTTAGGTGAAGTTATGGGTCCTACAGTAGGTCTATGTTGTTGTTAGGTGAAGTTATGGGTCCTACAGTAGGTCTATGTTGTTGTTATGTGAAATTATGGGCCAATTTGTTAAACACTTAATGTACAAACCCTCAGTTTCAGGCTGATGGCAACGCTAGCCAAAGAACATTTTACTGGTTGAAGTGTTTCAGTATAAAGCAGTTGATTTGCGACAATAACACAAACATATAGGAGATTCAACCGAACCTTACAATTACAATGCATGTGCATCGCTGCAATTTTAGCACAGAACACAGAGGGGTCCTTTTTGGAGACCAAAGGTCGTCTGGCACACTGCTTAGGTCTTGACTGTCTTAAGACAATTGTAAAATAATTTAACAGACATCAATTGTTGTACAACTTCATGGGTACGCTCTGGGCATCGCCTTTTACCTCAAATAAACAGTGGATTTCTGCTGTTGTGGGCCTTAAACCATCTGTCTGACTTGTTGTTCACACAGGAGAGAGACGTGACTATCGTGGATCCTCTGGGGAGCCTCAACAACAACATGATGCTGAAGGGTCAGAGAAGAGTCTCTCCACATCAGAACACCTCAAGAAACACCCGCAGAGATCCACAGGGAAGATAACTCACTGCTGCTCTGACTGTGGGAAGAGATTAAACTCCTCAGTAAAACTTAAAATACATCAAATAATTCACACAAGAGAGAAACCATATAGCTGTGCTCAATGTGGGAAGAGTTTTGCTAAATCCAGCCATCTGATTGAACACCAGAGAACACACACAGGAGAGAAACCATATAGCTGTGATCAATGTGGGAAGAGTTTTGCTAAATCCAGCCAGCTGACTGTACACCTCAGAACACACACAGGAGAGAAACCTTATAGCTGTGGTCAATGTGGGAAGAGTTTTACTACATCTAGCCAGCTGACTTCACACCAGAGAACACACACAGGAGAGAAACGTTATAGCTGTGATCAATGTGGGAAGAGTTTTAGTCAATTTGGAGATCTGACAGTGCACCAGAGAATACACACAGGAGAGAAACCGTTTAGCTGTGATCAATGTGGGAAGAGTTTTTCTTCTTCTAGCTATCTAACAATACACCATAGAACACACACAGGAGAGAAACCTTTTAGCTGTGGACAATGTGGGAAGAGTTTTATTCAATCTGGAGATCTGACAGTGCACCAGAGAATACACACAGGAGAGAAACCGTTTAGCTGTGATCAATGTGGGAAGAGTTTTTCTTCTTCTAGCTATCTAACTATACACCATAGAACACACACAGGAGAGAAACCTTATAGCTGTAATCAGTGTGGTAAGAGTTTGAGTAATTCTAGCGCTCTGACAGTGCACCAGAGAATACACACAGGAGAGAAACAATTTAGCTGTGATCAATGTGGGAAGAGTTTTTCTTCTTCTAGCTATCTAAATATACATCAGAGAACACACACAGGAGAGAAACCATATAGCTGTAATCAATGTGGGAAGAGTTTTTCTTCTTCTAGCTATCTAACTTTACACCATAGAACACACACAGGTGAGAATCCTCGCTGTGATCAATGTGGGAAGAGTTTTTCTACTTCTAGCTATCTAACTATACACCATAGAACACACACAGGAGAGAAATCTTATGGCTGTGATCAATGTGGGAAGAGTTTTACTCAGTCAAACAGCCTAGTACAACACCAGAGAACACACACAGGTGAGAAACCTCTTAGCTGTGACCAGAGATAATCTGATAAAAGATCTCTGATCAACATCAGAAAATGTATATATGAAGGAGTTGTTTCATGATATCAATGAATTAATGTCACAATGTAGAATGTTTTAACATTGTAGTAGGAGTATTTTAATGTCTCAATGTAGAATGTTTTAATATATAGTATATTAATATACTCTGCAGTCAGAATGTCACAATGTAGAACCCTAAACGTTTGCCCCCTTATCAATTGATTTCAACATGATATGGATATTAGGCTCATTGGGGGAAATCCAGGCTCTGAATTGAAAGAGTACTATTTATGTGATTTAACACAGTGACTAACAAAAAAAGAGTTGTCCTCTAACCAGTGATGTACACATTATTCCCAGAATCAACTGATTTCAACATAATATTGATGAGTGATGACAAATAAGTGTTGTGTTCCTTTGTTTAGCGACCTCTACATTTAAATGCATCACTCCAAAATGTAGCTGACTGTCTTCTGCGGGGTGTCCTCTAACCAGTGAGGTTAAAGATATCTCCCATTTCCATGTGTTTTAGTTGTTGTTAGTTTCAACAGCACCTACAACCTGATTTCCCCCCTAATCGATATCAGTGATTTATTGCTACTTGTCAAAACAACACTGTTTCTGGTGCTTGTGCAGTTTTTAAGGAGCTTGTTTAAGTAATATGATTATTGTGGCAGAAGTTTGTGTATATACCACATGTTATGTTTAGGTTTTCAATTTATCCCAAACTGTTTCTGCATATTGGTTATTGATTTGGACACGTTAAAACTGTGTTTTGACATTGGGGTTATCCCACCTAGCAAAATGTAATTGAAAAGCCGTTGAAAATAATACTATGCAATCAAATATTTCATATAACATTTAGTAATGAAAATTATTCATGCAACCAACTGACAGTTTTTTGGGTACAATTATATTGACATTGTTGCCCTGTTTTTAGAATAGCAGGGTTAATTCTCACATGTGCCAAACCAAATGTACTAGAGCATGACATTGGGGACTGGGCCCAGATCCAACAACATGCCTATCTAGTGAACCCTGAGAAGAGAGAGAAGCTCTGCAGTGAGGTGGAAAATTACTAGGGATATTGCAGGAGTTTCCTCTTGAAATCAGACATGTCTGTGGTGAGAACAACCTGGTTGCTGATTGTCTCAAGGGTGGGCAGTCAAAATGTTTTGCGTTTAGCCAGTGCGTTGCCATGGATCACAATTTATTTTGACTGTTTTTCCGTATTGGAGAGGAGTTTTGTTTGGGCTCGTTTCAAGGGGACGAGAGTTCTAGAAGTTAGTGAGTTTTAGGTTTCTCTGTGGGAAAAATAAATATTGTTTTTAGTTGTTGTTAGACAGACACCATGTTTATATTGGTGATGGTGAAGCATTGTAGTTGATTATAATGTGACATGGAAGTTGTTTTCTGTTGGTGGTGAGCATTCTCTTAAGCTTTTGGTTTTTCCATTTATGTTTTGAGGTTGGACTTTAGCACGTATAGCTCGTTAGCACGTAGGACGCACTGATTGGTGTCACCTCGTTAGTCAGTATGTGTTACACCTGTGCTGGCTTGTCCATCTCGTTAGTGGGAAGGTGTTTCACCTGAGCTGGTCCAGGTTCTATTTAAGAGTGTCTGGCCCAGTGCTCCAGTTGTCTTGATAGTTGTGGAGAGTCAACACCTTTAGTTGCTCCACCTTTTTGGTTTGCTTCCTGTCTTTAAGTTTGGTGTGGGTTTTTCTTTTGTTTGCCTCTTCTTGGGCAGATTTAGTGGGTCTCATGGTTGGTGTCTTTTAGGTCCCAGTTGTTGTTACTTGTCAATTTTCAGAGGACACCCCCATAGTGTCTTTCAGAACCCCTCCTAAAAAACAAGCTTATATTTTGGGTTGGATATTGCATCCAATTAATATTTTAATCAATGGCATTTCCTTAATGTTCATTAGTCTTTCAGTTGTTAGTCTTATGTTGTGTACTAAATATTTCTGTATATTTTCATTGTTTTCTCCTGTGAAGCCATTGTGTTGCATCCATGTCTGAAATGTGCTGTATAAAAAAAGCTTGATTTGATTTCACCAAATGAACCCAATGACTGATCAATCAACAGACCCTCCATCTTAGTATGAAAAACAGTATCAATCCCACTTTTCCAGCCTGCTGAAGGTGTGGTGGAGTGGTAAACACGACCCCCGGCTCTACCAGGGGCTTGAGGTGGTCTCCCACAGCTCTGCTGGTGGAGTGGTAAGCACCACCCCCGGCTCTACCAAGGGCTTGAGGTGGTCTCCCACAGCTCTGCTGGTGGAGTGGTAAACACCACCCCCGGCTCTACCAGGGGCTTGAGGTGGTCTCCCATAGCTCTGCTGGTGGAGTGGTAAACACCACCCCCGGCTCTACCAGGGGCTTGAGGTGGTCTCCCACAGCTCTGCTGGTGGAGTGGTAAACACCACCCCCGGCTCTACCAGGGGCTTGAGGTGGTCTCCCACAGCTCTGCTGGTGGAGTGGTAAACACCACCCCCGGCTCTACCAGGGGCTTGAGGTGGTCTCCCACAGCTCTGCTTATGTCATGTTCTGTGGCCTTGCCGTTCCATTTCTTGACTGCCCCTGCAACACAGAAACACATTTAGTCATATTATATAAAACACTCAAAGTAATGGATATGGAGCATCTATGGCCTCAGTTACACCTGGCACCTAAATGTGACTTCTGTCATCTGATCACTCCAAGCTGCATTAGGTTCACATCTACCAGGATGGGCTTTTGACAGTCTGAATGCAGTCAGGCCACTGAATATACATAAGCAATGTAAAGAGATGGGGTGAATGAGTGGGGGAAAGTACATTTGACACAAATGACCTTCATAATAAATCAAATGTTATTTGTCACATACAGATGTTATTGCTGGTGTAGTGAAATGCTTCTGTTCCTAGCTCCAACAGTGCAGTAATATCTAACCAAATGCTTGTGTTCCTAGCTCCAACAGTGCAGTAATATCTAACCAAATGATTGTGTTCCTAGCTCCAACAGTGCAGTAATATCTAACTAAATGCTTGTGTTCCTAGCTCAAACAGTGCAGTAATATCTAACCAAATGCTTGTGTTCCTAGCTCCAATAGTGCAGTAATATCTAACCAAATGCTTGTGTTCCTAGCTCCAACAGTGCAGTAGTATCTAACTAAATGCTTGTGTTCCTAGCTCCAACAGTGCAGTAGTATCTAACTAAATGCTTGTGTTCCTAGCTCCTACAGTACAGTAATATCTAACCAAATGCTTGTGTTCCTAGCTCCAACAGTAATATCTAACTAAATGCTTGTGTTCCTAGCTCCAACAGTGCAGTAATATCTAACTAAATGCTTGTGTTCCTAGCTCCAACAATGCAGTAATATCTAACAATTTCACAACAAATACCTAATACACACAAATCTAAGTAATGGAATAAGAATATATAAATATATGGACAAGCGATGTCAGAGTGACATAGACAGATACAGTAGAATAGGATAGAATACAGTATATACATATGAGATGAGACTAAGATACAGTAGAATAGGATAGAATACAGTATATACATATGAGATGAGTAATGCCAGATATGTAAACATTATTAAAGTGACTAGTGTTCCATTCCTTGAAGTGGCCAATGATTTCAAGTCTGTGTATGTAGGCAGCAGCCTCTCTGTGTTAGTGATGGAAAAACAGCTTCTGTCTCTCGGTCCCAGCTTTGATGCACCTGTACTGACCTCGCCTTCTGGATGATAGTGGGGTGAACAGGCAGTGGCCGGGTAATAACAAAGAACAAATGTGTGTGCCTGAGGGGAAATTCACTTTCATACGGCCAAAAGGGGTGAGAAATTACACCAATATCAGTGGACAATTTGCACTAATGTAAATAAACATAGATGATGGAAAATATTCCCGTTTGCTAACGTGATGAACCGCTAAGGGGACACAAATATTTGCCATCTAAACCACATGTGACCTCTCACCTCTGGCTGTAGAAGTGTTCTTCCTAACCAGTCCCTCAACAGCTCCCTGACTGAGCTCCACCCTCACTGGGTCTTCAGAGGAGAGGAAGGCTGAGGAGGGATGGAAGGATGAATGGATCAGTCAGTCAATAAAGTGTAGAGCTGCTGTCTATGCTGTCTGACAAAATCACTATTTTAGTCGTTCATTAAAGTAAATAAGGCTTTATGACTGCTGAATTCCAACTATCAATCACTTAGATCATGTATTTTCAGGTAGAGATACCTCCTTGGGATGTCCCTAGCCTGTTGAAGTTGACAGTTAAAATGGTTAAGGTTAGGGTTTAGGGTAGGGATGTCCCAAGGATCCCGGATAGCATTGACCATTGTGCATTCTTCTGTCTCTTTTACATAGCAGGTGATGGGTTCTGACTTCTGTACTTTTAAATATTAAATATCCTTATTATGTGAAATTGAATGAAACAATAATGTATGTTGATGCTAATATGATGTACAATATTCCATGATGTTTCTATATGATAACAATAGCGTAATATATTTAATTTACCATATACTATTTTTTAACAGTTTCACAAATTAATTTGTATTAACTTAATTATTATGATTCAACGTCAGTTCACCGTCTCACCTTATACTGTATTAGAGCAGCAGCAGCTGACTGCCCAGTTCAACATCAGTTCACCGTCTCACCTCATACTGTATTGGAGCAGCAGCAGCTGACTGCCCGGTTCAACATCAGTTCACCTTCTCATCTCATACTGTATTAGAGCAGCAGCAGCTGACTGCCCGGTTCAACGTCAGTTCACCGTCTCACCTCATACTGTATTGGAGCAGCAGCAGCTGACTGCCCGGTTCAACGTCAGTTCACCATCTCACCTCATACTGTATTGGAGCAGCAGCAGCTGACTGCCCTGTTCATCATCAGTTCACCATCTCACCTCATACTGTATTGGACCAGCAGCAGCTGACTGCCCAGTTCAACGTCAGTTCACCGTCTCACCTCATACTGTATTGGAGCAGCAGCAGCTGACTGCCCGGTTCAACATCAGTTCACTGTCTCACCTCATACTGTATTGGAGCAGCAGCAGCTGACTTGATCGTTGATGCTAATCATCATGTTTGAATCTGAGAGTAAATAGAGCCGACTACAACTCTAAAAATGAAGGGTTCAACTGGAGTTGTTCTCAGATCCCCTAAGAACCGTAGGGTTCTTGGTCAATGAAAAACAGCCCCAAAAGGTTCTTCAAAGAACTTGTTAGAAGGTGGGTTCATCGAGGAACCTCCGTTGTTGCTGGACTTCTTCCGGGAACTTCGCAATTACAACTGAAAACGATGGTGACAAGTTTGGATGCGACAACAGTTAAAAAGGTTAAGTTTTGGTTGATGTTTGGCTCTGAATATGTCTCGAAATAATTTATTATAATAATATAACATACTAATAATGAATAACGAAGACAATGATAGTTTTCTGTGAATACCTTCCATAACGTTTCTATAGTTAATTACCGTAAATATTAGAAAGCCGGGTTTGACCGTCGACGTTGTATGAGCTACAGTACAGTACCGTTATCTAGCTAGCTAACGTTATGTCCTAACTAGGCACAACTAGGTTTGGATTATTTCCCTGAACTATATTCTTTCCCATATATTGTATATCGTTTCCATAAAGCCAACATGGCTTTACACTCATTAACGTAAGTTTCCAATCTAGAGCAGTTTTCACTTTTGTGAGAATGAACTAGCTAACGTGGACAATACTATCCCATTTTGGAAACGTTACATGGACAATACTGTCCCATTTTGGACACGTTACATGGACAATACTATCCCATTTTGGAAACGTTACGTGTACGCCCCCTTGTGGAGGGAAATTAATATCTTAGATGGTAGCTGTAGATGGGATTCAAATGCATAATGGTATTAATACAGTGTCTAGACTACCTCTTTTGTATAAAGGCCCTTCAGAATCCAAACACAGTATTGCCACGCAGCAAAATGTTGCGTATAATCTTTCAAGTCAGCCTGATAAAATATTGAACAATTTGTGAACAAAGATATCTTGAAATGTGATATTAGGCGTGTATGGCAGTACTGTTATGGCTAGTGCTTCTCCAAAATGTTCTTCTATTTTACATTACATTGTATGTCGATGCCATTTATCTTTCAATATGTATTTAATATATATGTTTTAATGCTTGTAAGACTATTCTTTGACACATTTTCTCTTCCTTTGAAATTCTTATAGGACAGAACATGGACACAATGCAATTGGGATCAAGAAGAAGGTACAGATATGTTGTAGGACAGCTGCATTTGAAGTGTACATTTAACCTACATAGCAGTCAATACAAACTGACATTATTAGCATACAAATGTATGCAAATTATCTTTTCAGATCTTCTCAGAAATGAATCAAGTCCATGGAATGGATATAGACAAAAAGATAATTCAAGGACTATCAGAGGTAGAGAGGCGAGGCAGGGGTGAGGACATCATCCTGCTATTTTGACAGTCCCTGAAGGACAATACAGAAGAGGTATTTGCTCTTATTCCTTCCCTTTCTCTTATGTATTTTGTAATAAAATTAGCAAGTGTAGTAAGATCATTGCTTTACTTTACGAGGACTGGAGACCACAGCAGTGATTCTGCTCTTGCCCTACCTCTTCAATGAGGACCCGAGTGGCCTTTATGTCTGTGACAAGGTATGCCTATGCACCAATCATCTGTTTCTTCATAAACATAGGTGTGCATACTTATATAAAACTACAGCTGAACATTTATGTTCTTTGTTAATTGTATGTGTATTAATCTTTTCTTACTTTTGTTGACACAGATTTCACGGCTCTTCACTCCTTTACTGCACATCGGTGGAAATCCATTTCACCATGAGAGTGAAATCCCGCTGGCCTTTGATGGGGGAGAACATCCACGCCCTCGAGGACGTCCCCATGCAAAATGGGGCTCTGCTAGGGCTGTATTTTTTTATTTTCCTTCAATTTCCCCAAAAATGTCAGAAAAACGCTTATGTTGTTAAGTTACTGTGTTCGGATAAGAGAAGTTGGGGTGAAGTTACCAGGGCCGGTCATAAAGATGGCAAACTTCCTAACATAACTAGGTGGATATGATATACACACTAAAGCTGAAATATCTGTATTTAGCATCAAGTCTACAATATTGTTAGTTTACCTATGATTCATTTTTAATGTATGTTGTTTTTATTGTACATCATTATTTATGTATTTTTAAATGTCATTAAAAGCACTATACAAAGTAAATGTATTATTTATTATGGTCTGACATGTCTGCAGAAATGTTGCAATTTTGTAATGTGTTTTTTTTTGGTAAATTGTTTGGTAAATTTAATATACAATTAATTAATTATTTAAATCAATATTGTTATTATTAAAATATGTTTTTATAATGGAGGGAGGGTGGACAGGGAGTTTAAAAAATTTACCCCAAAAGGTTCTTCGAGGAACCATGATAAGGGGTTCTTCAAATAACTTATGGGCGTTCCCACAAAAGGTTCTTCAAGTAACATTTAGGGGTTCCCTCACAGTTTCCATTTGAAGAACCCCTAAATGATACTCGAGGAACCTTTACTTTTTAGAGTGTATATTGATAAAACTCACCTTGTCTGAGAGACATTTACATAGTTACACACAGCCAAATTTGGGATTAGTATTTTGGGGCGAAATAGCGGCCACAACAGACAGACCTGATATGGCCCATAATTCAACGTCCTTGGACGTCACGGGCTGAGTGGGTATGACCAAAGTTATTCTATTTAGCTGCACTTTGTAGTACATTTTTACACTATAATAATTGTTTCTGATGCCACATAGCCCGTTTTCAAAGGGAGTCGTTGGTTTTTAGAGGCAGTCGCTTTTTGTCTGAAAGTATTTTCTCAACTGCGATACCAACTCCAGTCAGCAGATGGCGAAGTGCGTCTTTCAGGTGATTCTGCCACTGTGACGTATAATCTAGTGGACGGGACGCTTCTTCAACATCAACAGCTAGTCAGCCACCTTGGTTCACTAACTTTATGGAAAAAGGCTTATTCAATAAATCTAGCAACTCCTCTCATACTGGGAAAATACAGGAATAAACACTCAGAGCCTCCTGACTGGGCCCTGTTTACACCTCCAAGGTGCCATCCTCACACAGGAATACACACTCAGAGCCTCCTGACTGGGCCCTGTCTACACCTCCACACAGGAATACACACTCAGAGCCTCCTGACGGCCCTGTTTACACCTCCACACAGGAATACACTCAGAGCCTCCTCACTGGGCCCTGTTTACACCTCCACACAGGAATACACACTCAGAGCCTCCTCACTGGGCCCTGTTTACACCTCCACACAGGAATACACACTCAGAGCCTCCTGACTGGGCCCTGTTTACACCTCCACACAGGAATACACACTCAGAGCCTCCTGACTGAGCCCTGTTTACACCTCCACACAGGAATACACACTCAGATCCTCCTGACTGGGCCCTGTTTACACCTCCAAGGTTCCCCCCTCACACAGGAATACACACTCAGAGCCTACGAGGATTTTCTAAAAACTACAATTTGCGTGGTTCGCTCACCTCTTTTTTTTCAAACTAGGTTTGTGATTTGGTATCCACTCGGCTTGCTGCCTCTCAGATCAAAGGTGGGTCCATCTGCTCCATTCCCAAAGTGTGGTCTCCCTGAGATCCCAAGTTTGAGGGATCCCTGGTGCACCATTTACCAGGTCATCAGGAGCAGTCACCAAGTGAAGATTAACATCCCCAAATGTGGTTAATTTCTTTCATATCAAATGAGACAAACTTATCACACAAGTCAGTTATTCTTAAACTAAATCTTTATTCACTTAATAAGGGAGCAGGTCAATACAACGCACACATATAAAGTTAATCAATTGAGTGTTCTACAATAATGATGGCTGGTCGACAAATCAACCCCAGATGATTTGTTGAGAGCCACGAGACAAAAGTACAAAGGTCTTTTACAGCCAAGATACACCCCTTTCAACCTACATGACCAACAACAGATGTATAGAATGGGTCACAAGGTTAAGATTTGGATGAAAGATACTTATAATTCTCAGCAGACAGTATCTGCTGTAAAAACAGTACTCTTTGTGTAGAGACCAGGGTCTGGCCCTGGGGTCATCTCTCCCTGGTACCATATAGAACAGAAACATTAACACATGCTCTGGAATAAGGTCTCTATAGGTTTTAATCACACAAAAGACATTGTAAATCTCCTGTCAGTGTTATCTCCCAGAGGCCCATCCTCAGTAGAACACAGACACAATAGTTCTAAGAACCCTCTATTCTGTTGCATAAAACAACCATTTGATGCAATAAAAGTATTATAACATAATGTTGCAGTTTTGCTCTCAGTGTCCACTGAAAGTTGACGAGTAACAACAACTGGGACATAAAAGTCACCCACCATGAGACCCACTAAATCTGCCCAAGAAGAGGCAAACAAAAGAACTGGTGTTTTTTTGATACGTGCTAACGAGCTATACGTGTTAACGAGCTATACATGCTAAAGTCCAACCTCAAAACATAAATGGAAAAACAAAAGCCTGGAACACCTTTCCCCTTAAGACAACAAATAAATCCTATAATTTTTGTTGGACAAGTTTGCTCACCACCAACAGAAAACAACTTCCATTTCACATTATAATCAACTACAATGCTTCACCTTCTACAATATAAACATAGTGTCTACTGGCTGTCAACAATTAAAAACAAGAAAAAACACGTATTTCTAAATAATAATATACAATCGTATTATTTTTTTCTCCTTTTTCATTCTATAGAATCCTAAAACTCACTAGCTTCTAGAACTGTCGTCCCCTTGGAACGAGCCCAAACAAAACTCATCTCCAATACGGAAAACCGTGCAGTCAAAATAAATTGTGATCCATGGCAACGCAATGGCTAAACGCAAAACTATGACTGCCCACCCTTGAAACAATCAGCAACCAAGTTGTTCTTACCACAGACATGTCTGATTTCAAGAGGAAACTCCTGCGATATCCATAGTAACTTTCCAAATCACTGCGGAGCTTCTCTCTCTTTTCAGAGTTCACTCGATAGGCATGTTGTTGGATCGGGGCCCAGTCCCCAATGTCATGCTCTAGTACATTTGGGTTGGCACATCTGAGAATTAAACCTGCTATTCTAAAAGAAGGGCAACAATGTCAATATAATTATACCCGAAAATTGTCAGTTACATGAATTGTAAATATGAATGATCAAAACCAAATGGACACCCCTTTGTTAAAATGTATTGTCAATAATTAACTTAATGGTAAGGCATGGTAAAATAAAATAAATTTTTTTTTGATTGCAGTCTTATTTTCAACAACTTTTCAATTACATTGTTCTAGGTGGGATAGCCTCAATGTCAAAACACAGTTTCAACGTGTCCAAATCAATAACCAATATGCAGAAACAGTTTGGGATGAATTGAAAACCTAAACATAACATGTGCTATTTACACAAACATCTGCCACAATAATCATATTTCTTGTATTTTTTTTAACAAGCTCCTTATAAACTGCACAAGCACCAGAAACGCTGTTTTGACAAGTAGCAATAAATCACTGATATCAATTAGAGGGGAAATCAGGTTGTACGTGATGTTGGAATGCATTTAAATGTAGGGGTCGCTAAACAAAGGAACGCAACACTTATTTGTCATAACTAATCGATATCATGCTAAAATCATTTGTGCGACAGGAGGGAGATGAGGTTGCACGTCCTGTTAAAACTAACAGTTCAAAAACCACACGGAATCTGGGAATAATGTGTACTTACTAAATCTCATAAATAGTACTCTTTCAATTCAGAGCCTGGATTTTCCCCCTGAGGCTAATATCCATATCATGTTGAAATCAATAGAACAGGGGACAAACGTTTAGGGTTCTACATTGTGACATCATTAAAATACTCCTACTACAATGTTATAACATTCTACATTGTGACATCATTTCATTGATATCATGAAACAAATCCTTCATGTATTTTCTGATGATTAGTCAGAGATCTTTTATCAGATTATCTCTGGTCACAGCTATACATTGGCTCTCCTATGTGTGTTCTCTTGTGCACTGTCAGATAGCTAGATTGAACAAAACTCTTCCCACATTGATCACAGCTATAAGGTTTTTCTCCTGTGTGTATTCTCTGGTGCACTGTCAGATAGCCAGATTGACAAAAACTCTTCCCACATTGACCACAGCTATAAGGTTTATCTCCTGTGTGGGTTCTCTGGTGCACTGTCAGAGAGCTAGATGCAGCAAAACTCTTCCCACATTGATAACAGCTATAAGGTTTATCTCCTGTGTGTATTCTCTGGTGCACTGTCAGATAGCCAGAAGTAGCAAAAGTCTTCCCACATTGATCACAGCTATAAGGTTTCTCTCCTGTGTGTGTTCTCTGGTGCACTGTCAGTTGGCCAGATTGACAAAAACTCTTCCCACATTGATCACAGCTATAAGGTTTCTCTCCTGTGTGTGTTCTCTGGTGTAAAGTCAGAGAGACAGATGTAGTAAAACTCTTCCCACATTGATCACAGCTACAAGGTTTCTCTCCTGTGTGTGTTCTCTGGTGTAAATTCAGAGAGCCAGATGTAGTAAAACTCTTCCCACATTGATCACAGCTATAAGGTTTCTCTCCTGTGTGTGTTCTCTGGTGTTTAGTCAGACTGCTAGATTTAGTAAACCTCTTCCCACATTGATCACAGCTATATGGTTTCTCTCCAGTGTGTGTTCTCTGGTGCACTGTCAGATCACTAGATGCAGCAAAACTCTTCCCACATTGATAACAGCTATAAGGTTTATCTCCTGTGTGTGTTCTCTGGTGCACTGTCCGATAGCCAGAAGTAGAAAAACTCTTCCCACATTGATAACAGCTATAAGGTTTCTCTCCTGTGTGGATTCTCTGATGAATTTTAATGCCTGATGAGGAGGTGAATCTCTTCCCACAGTCAGAGCAGCAGTGAGATTTCTTCCCTGTGGATCTCCGCTGGTGTTTCTTGACGTGTTCTGATCTGGAGAGACTCTTCTCTGCCTCGTCAGCATCATGAGGTTGTTGAGGCTCCCCAGAGGATCCACGATAGTCCCGTATCTCTCCTGTGTGAACAACAAAGTCAAATGGTTCAAGGCCCACAACAGCGGAAAACCACTGTAAAAGT
Organism: Salvelinus namaycush; assembly: GCF_016432855.1. Classification (NCBI taxonomy): domain Eukaryota; kingdom Metazoa; phylum Chordata; class Actinopteri; order Salmoniformes; family Salmonidae; genus Salvelinus; species Salvelinus namaycush. The sequence goes on along the minus strand of NW_024059641.1, from coordinate 101,625 downwards.
GATGCCAACAGCGTAGCCATGATGTTGTACAACAATTGATGTCTGTAATGAATGTTAAAATTATTTGACAATTGTCTTAAAATGAGCAAGAATAGTCATATTTTAGTAGTAACATCGATGATTGTAGGCTAGAAATAAGTTATTCATGTTGTTGAAACTCTAAGCAGTGTGCCAGACGACTTTTGGTCTCCAATATAAGCCCCTTTCTGTGTTTAATAAAATTGCGGCACAAGGGCGATGCACATGCAATTTGGTTGTAGAAACTCCTCCCTGCTAATGAGGAAACCGATAGTTATGGATGTACTATATCTGATTAGAGCAAAAATGGTGAGCAAAGATTTTAGTTTTTCAGTGTATTCTGAATGTGAATGGGGGAAAACTCAGGGGAGTGCATTTCACACTACTTTGGATTATAATTGTAAGGCTCGTTTGAATGTCCTGTGTAATATAATGTTTGCTACAGTATTAAGAAATATGTTTAATTATTGAAGAATCGCGTTAATGACAGTATCTATTTGGGTGTTGTCAATAAAAATATGATTTTTTAAATGTATTTTTAATTACATTTTTTCCCCACCTTTATTTAACCAGGTGGCCAGTTGAGAACAAGTTCTCATTCACAACTGCGACCTGGCCAAGAAAAATCAAAGCAGTGCGACAAAAAAGCAACACAGAGTTACACGTGGGATAAACAAAAGTACAGTCAATAACACAATAGAAAAATCTATATACAGTGTGATGGAGTAAGGAGGTAAGGCAATAAACAGGCCATGCTATGGGTGGGTGTTGCTATGGTGACCAGTGAGCTGAGTTAAGGCGGAGCTTTACCTAGCAAAGACTTATAGATGACCTGGAGCCAGTGGGTTTAGCGATGAATATGTAGCGAGGACCAGCCAACGAGAGCATACAGGTCGCAGCGGTGGGTGGTATATGGGGCTTTGGTGACAAAACGGATGGCACTGTGATAGACTGCATCCAGTTTGCTGAGTAGAGTGTTGGAGGCTATTTTGTAAATGACATCACTGAAGTCAAGAATCGGCAGGATAGTCAGTTTTACGAGGGTATGTTTGGCAGCGTGAGTGTAGGAGGCTTTGTTGCGAAATAGGAAGCAGATTCTAGATTTAATTTGGGATTGGAGATGTTTAATGTGAGTCTGGAAGGAGAGTTTACAGTCTAACCAGACACCCAGGTAATTGTAGTTGTCCACATATTCTAAGTCAGAACCGTCCAGAGTAGTGATGCTTGTCGGGCGGATGCGGGCAGCGATCGGTTGAAGAGCATGCATTTAGTTTTACTAGCGTTTAAGAGCAGTTGGAGGCCACGGAAGGAGAGTTGTATGACATTGAAGCTCATTTGGAGGTTTGTTAACACAGTGTCCAAAGAAGGGCCAGATGTATACAGAATGGTGTCGTCTGCGTAGAGGTGGATCAGAGAATCACCCACAGCAAGAGCGACATCATTGATATATACAGAGAAAAGAGTCGGCCAGAGAATTGAACCCTGTGGCACCCCCATAGAGACTGCCAGAGGTCTGGACAACAGGCCCTCCGATTTGACACACTGAACTCTATCTGAGAAGTAGTTGGTGAAGCAGGCGAGGCAGTCATTTGAGAAACCAAGGTTGTTGAGTCTGCCGATAAGAATGTGGTGATTGACAGTCGAAAGCCTTGCCTTAACCTTTATAACTAGACACCTCATAGTGAGCTACAGGTAGGAATCAGCAATGAATCCCAATAATGAGACACCTCTGGGGAGGGGTGTCAGCAATTTAAAAAATATATATATATACAGTGGGGAGAACAAGTATTTGATAACCTGCAATATCGGCAGTGTTTCCTACTTACAAAGCATGTAGAGGTCTGTATTTTTATCATAGGTACACTTCAACCGTGAGTGACGGAATCTAAAACAAAAATCCAGAAAATCACGTTGTATGATTAAGTAATTAATTTGCATTTTATTGCATGACATAAGTATTTGATCACCTACCAACCAGTAAGAATTCCGGCTCTCACAGACCTGTTAGTTTTTCTTTAAGAAGCCCTCCTGTTCTCCACTCATTACCTGTATTAACTGCACCTGTTTGAACTCGTTACCTGTATAAAAAAACACCTGTCCACACACTCAATCAAACAGACTCCAACCTCTCCACAATGGCCAGGACCAGAGAGCTGTGTAAGGACATAAGTGATAAAATTGTAGACCTGCACAAGGCTGGGATGGGCTACAGGACAATAGGCAAGCAGCTTGGTGAGAAGGCAACAACTGTTGGCGCAATTATTAGAAAATGGAAGAAGTTCAAGATGACGGTCAATCACCCTCTGTCTGGGGCTCCATGCAAGATCTCACCTCGTGGGGCATCAATGATCATGAGGAAGGTGAGGGATCAGCCCAGAACTACACAGCAGGACCTGGTCAATGACCTAAAGAGAGCTGGGACCACAGTCACAAAGAAAACCATTAATAACACACTACGCAGTCATGGATTAAAATCCTGCAGCGCACGGAAGGTCCCCCTGCTCAAGCCAGCGCATGTCCAGGCCCGTCTGAAGTTTGCCAATGACCATCTGGATGATCCAGAGGAGGAATGGGAGAAGATCATGTGGTCTGATGAGACAAAAATAGAGCTTTTTGGTCTAAACTCCACTCGCCGTGTTTGGAGGAAGAAGAAGGATGAGTACAACCCCAAGAACACCATCCCAACCGTGAAGCATGGAGGTGGAAACATCATTCTTTGGGGATGCTTTTCTGCAAAGGGGACAGGACGACTGCACTGTATTGAGGGGAGGATGGATGGGGCCATGTATCACGAGATCTTGGCCAACAACCTCCTTCCCTCAGTAAGAGCATTGAAGATGGGTCATGGCTGGGTCTTCCAGCATGACAACGACCCGAAACACACAGCCAGGGCAATTAAGGAGTGGCTCCGTAAGAAGCATCTCAAGGTCCTGGAGTGGCCTAGCCAGTCTCCAGACCTGAACCCAATATAAAATCTTTGGAGGGAGCTGAGAGTCCGAATTGCCCAGCAACAGCCCCAAAACCTGAAGGATCTGGAGAAGGTCTGTATGGAGGAGGAGTGGGCCAAAATCCCTGCTGCAGTGTGTGCAAACCTGGACAAGAACTACACCAAACGTATGATCTCTGTAATTGCAAACAAAGGTTTCTGTACCAAATATTAAGTTCTGCTTTTCTGATGTATCAAATACTTATGTCATGCAATAAAATGCAAATTAATTACTTAAAAAGTAGGAAAACCTGCAAAATCGTCAGTGTATCAAATACTTCTTCTCCCCACTGTATAGTGTTTTATGACAAACCGTTTTTTACAAATCCGTCAAGACACCAACTTAGACTTTACTGTGAAATGCTTTACTTACAAGCCCTTAACCAACAGTGCAGTTCAAGAAGAAGAAAACGTTTACCAAGTAGACTAAAATAAAAAGTAATAATAAAAAGTAACACAATGAGAATAACAATAACGAGGCTTTATACAGGGGTTCACCGGTACCGAGTCAGTGTGGAGGTTATATACAGGGGGCACCGGTACCGAGTCAGTGTGGAGGCTATATACAGGGGGCACCGGTACCGAGTCAGTGTGGAGGCTATATACAGGGTGTACTGGTACAGAGTCAGTGTGGAGGCTATATACAGGGTGTACTGGTACTGAGTCAGTGTGGAGGCTATATACAGGGGGCACCGGTACTGAGTCAGTGTGGAGGCTATATACAGGGGGTACTGGTACAGAGTCAGTGTGGAGGCTATATACAGGGGGCACCGGTACCGAGTCAGTGTGGAGGCTATATACAGGGGGCACCGGTACCGAGTCAGTGTGGAGGCTATATACAGGGGGCACCGGTACCGAGTCAGTGTGGAGGCTATATACAGGGGGCACCGGTACTGAGTCAGTGTGGAGGCTATATACAGGGGGCACCGGTACCGAGTCAGTGTGGAGGTTATATACAGGGGGCACCGGTACCGAGTCAGTGTGGAGGCTATATACAGGGGGCACCGGTACTGAGTCAGTGTGGAGGCTATATACAGGGGGCACCGGTACTGAGTCAGTGTGGAGGCTATATACAGGGGGCACCGGTACAGAGTCAATGTGGAGGCTATATACAGGGGGCACCGGTACCGAGTCAGTGTGGAGGCTATATACAGGGGGCACCGGTACTGAGTCAGTGTGGAGGCTATATACAGGGGGCACCGGTACTGAGTCAGTGTGGAGGCTATATACAGGGGGCACCGGTACCGAGTCAGTGTGGAGGTTATATACAGGGGGCACCGGTACCGAGTCAGTGTGGAGGCTATATACAGGGGGCACCGGTACCGAGTCAGTGTGGAGGCTATATACAGGGGGCACTGGTACCGAGTCAGTGTGGAGGCTATATACAGGGGGCACCGGTACCAAGTCAGTGTGGAGGCTATATACAGGGGGCACCGGTACTGAGTCAGTGTGGAGGCTATATACAGGGGCTCATATATATATAACCCCCCTTGGGTTGTGCCGTGGCGGAGATCTTTGTGGGCTATACTCGGCCTTGTCTCAGGATGGTAAGTTGGTGGTTGAAGATATCCCTCTAGTGGTGTGGGGGCTGTGCTTTGGCAAAGTGGGTGGGGTTATATCCTGCCTGTTTGGCCCTGTCTGGGGGTATCATCGGATGGGGCCACAGTGTCTCCTGAACCCTCTTGTCTCAGCCTCTAGTATTTATGCTGCAGTAGTTTGTGTCGGGGGGCTAGGGTCAGTCTGTTATATCTGGACTATTTCTCCTGTCTTATCCGGTGTCCTGTGTCAATTTAAGTATGCTCTCTCTAATTCTCTCTTTCTTTCTCTCTCTCAGAGAACCTGAGCCCTAGGACCATGCCTCAGGACTACCTGGCATGATGACTCCTTGCAGTCCCCTGGCCGTGCTGCTGCTCGTTTCAACTGTTCTGCCTGCGGCTATGGAAACCTGACCTGTTCACCGGACGTGCTACCTGTCCCAGACCAGCGGTTTTCAACTCTCTAGAGACAGCAGGAGCATTTACTCCTGAGGTGCTGACCTGTTGCACCCTCAACAACTACTGTGATTATTATTATTTGACCATACTGGTCATTTATGAACATCTTGGTCATGTTCTGTTATAATCTCCACCCGGCACAGCCAGAAGAGGACTGGCCACCCCTCATAGCCTGGTTCCTCTCTAGGTTTCTTCCTAGTTTTGGCCTTTCTAGGGAGTTTTTCCAAGCCACCGTGCTTCTACACCTGCATTGCTTGCTGTTTGGGTTTTAGTCTGGGTTTCTATACAGGACTTTGAGATATCAGCTGATGTAAGAAGGGCTATATAAATATAAATACATTTGATTTGATTTATTCTTATTCCATTACTTAGATTTGTGTGTATTAGGTATTTGTGGTGACATTGGTAGATATTACTGCACTGTTGGAGTTAGAAACACAAGCATTTAGTTAGATATTACTGCACTGTTGGAGCTAGGAACAAAAGCATTTAGTTAGATATTACTACACTGTTGGAGCTAGGAACACAAGCATTTAGTTAGATATTACTGCACTGTTGGAGCTAGGAACACAAGCATTTAGTTAGGTATTACTGCACTGTTGGAGCTAGAAACACAAGCATTTAGTTAGGTATTACTGCACTGTTGGAGCTAGAAACACAAGCATTTGGTTAGATATTACTGCACTGTTGGAGCTAGGAACACAAGCATTTGGTTAGATATTACTGCACTGTTGGAGCTAGGAACACAAGCATTTGGTTAGATATTACTGTTGGAGCTAGGAACACAAGCATTTAGTTAGATATTACTGCACTGTTGGAGCTAGGAACACAAGCATTTAGTTAGATATTACTGCACTGTTGGAGCTAGGAACACAAGCATTTGGTTAGATATTACTGCACTGTTGGAGCTAGAAACACAAGCATTTAGTTAGATATTACTGCACTGTTGGAGCTAGGAACACAAGCATTTAGTTAGATATTACTGCACTGTTGGAGCTAGGAACACAAGCATTTAGTTAGATATTACTGCACTGTTGGAGCTAGAAACACAAGCATTTAACTACACCCGCAATAACATACATATGTGACAAATAACATTTAAATTATTATGAAGGTCACTTGTGTAAAATGTACTTTTCCTCACTCATCTTTTGACATTGCTTATGCATATTCGGTGGCCTGACTGCGTCCAGACTATGTCAAAGGTCCATCCTGGTAGATCTGAACCTAATGCAGCTTGGAGTGATCAGATGTCACATTTAGGTGCCAGGTGTAACTGAAGCCATAGATGCTCCATATCATTTGCTGTGTTTGAGTGTTTTATATAATATGACTAAATGTCTTTCTATGTTACAGGGGCAGTCAAGAAATGGAACGGCAAGGCCACAGAACATGATATAAGCAGAGCTGTGGGAGACCACCTCAAGCCCCTGGTAGAGCCGGGGGTGGTGTTTACCACTCCACCACGCCTTCAGCAGGCTTGAAAAGTGGGATTGAGACTGATTTTCATACCAAGATGGACCAAGAGTCTGTTGATTGGTCGGTCATTGGGTTAATTTGTTTTGCAATATGTTCAAATCAAATCAAGCTTAATTTATACAGCACATTTCAGACATGGATGCAACACAATGGCTTCACAGGAAAAAACAACGAAAATAAAGAGATATTTAGTACAAACTTAAGAGAAAAAACCAGAAGAAAAACTGAAAGACTAATGAGCATTGTAAAGAAATGCCATTGTTTAAAATATTAATTGGATGCAATATCCAACCCAAAATATAACTTGTTTTTTTAGGAGGGGTTCTGAAAGACACTATGGGGGTGTCCACTGAAAATTGACTAGTAACAACAACTGGGACCTAAAAGACACCCACCATGAGACCCACTAAATCTGCCCAAGAAGAGGCAAACAAAAGAAAAACTCACAACAAACTTACAGACAGGAAGCAAACCAAAAAGGTGGAGCAACTAAAGGTGTTGACTCTCCACATCTATCAAGACAACAGGAGCACTGGGCCAGACACTCTTAAATAGAACCTGGACCAGCTCAGGTGAAACACCTTCCCACTAACGAGATGGACAAGCCAGCACAGGTGTAACACATACTGACTGTTCTGTTCTGCCTGCGGCTATGGAACCCTGACCTGTCTACCGGACGTACTACCTGTCCCAGACCTGCTGTTTTCAACTCTCTAGAGACAGCAGGAGCGGTAGAGATACTCTTAATGATCGGCTATGAAAAGCCAACTGACATTTACTCCTGATTATTATTTGACCATGCTGGTCATTTATGAACATTTGAACATCTTGGCCATGTTCTGTTATAATCTCCACCCGGCACAGCCAGAAGAGGACTGGCCACCCCTCATAGTCTGGTTCCTCTCTAGGTTTCTTCCTAGGTTTTGGCATTTCTAGGGAGTTTTTCCTAGCCACCGTGCTTCTACACCTGCATTGCTTGCTGTTTGGGGTTTTAGGCTGGGTTTCTGTACAGCACTTCGAGATATTAGCTGATGTACGAAGGGCTATATAAAATAAACTTGATTTGACTAACGAGGTGACACCAATCAGTGCGTCCTACGTGCTAACGAGCTAGACGTGCTAACGAGCTAGACGTGCTAAAGTCCAACCTCAAAACATAAATGGAAAAACCAAAGCCTGTAACACTTTCCCCCTTAAGAAAACAAATATATCCTATGTTTTTGTTGGACAAGTTTGCTCACCACTGACAGAAAACAACTTTCATTTCACATAATCAACTACAATGCTTCTACAATATTAACATACTGGCTGTATAAATCTAGCAACTCCTCTCATACTGGGAATAATTACAGGTGCACCTTACACTATATCATACATGGTCTTAACTAGTAAACACAGATTCTAGTTTTCATCCAGTTCACATAGCTGCCTGGGCCCTGTTTACACCTCCAAGGTGCCCCCCTCACACAGGAATACACACTCAAAGCCTACTGCCTCGGCCCTGTTTACACCTCCAAGGTGTCCCCCTCACACAGGACTACACACTCAAAGCCTACGAGGCTTTTCTAAAAACTCCACTACGTTTGAGATGTGGTATCCACTCGGCTCGCTGCCTCTCAGATCAAAGGTGGGTCCATCTGCTCTGTTGCCAAAGTTTGGTCTCCCTGAGATCCCAAGTTTGAGGGATCCCTCGTGTACCATTTACCCAGGTCATTTACCCAGGTCGTCAGGAGCCAGGTCATTTACCCAGGTCATTTACCCAGGTCATCAGGAGCCAGGTCATTTACCCAGGTCGTCAGGAGCCAGGTCATTTACCCAGGTCGTCAGGAGCCAGGTCACCAAGTGAAGATTAACATCCCCATCGCCAAATGTGGTGGTTAACTTCTTTAATATCAAATGAGGAGAGAAACTTATCACACAAGTCAGAGTTATTCTTTAACTAAATCTGTATTCACTTCTAAATAAGGGAGCAGGTCAATACAACGTACACATATAAAGTGAATCAATTGAAGGCTCTACGATAATGATGGCTGGTCGACCCACAGGACAAAAGTACAAAGGTCTTTTATAGCCAAGATACTCTCCTTTCAACCTACATGACCGATAATAGATGTACAGAACGGGTCACAAGGTTTAGATTTGAATCAAAGATAGTTATAATTCTCAGCAGACAGTATCTGCTGTAAAAACAGTACTCTTTGTGTAGAGACCAGGGTCTGGCCCTGGGGTCATCTCTCCCTGGTACCATATAGAACAGAAACATTCACATCCTACGTGCTTCCCCACTAGCTTCTAGAACTCTCGTCTTCCTAAAACTCACTTGCTTCTAGAACTGTCGTCCACTTGGAACGAGCCCAAACAAAACTCATCTCCAAAAACAGAAAAACATGCAGTCAAAATAAGATCCATGGCAACTCACTGGCTAAACGCAAAACTTTTTGACTGCCCAACCTTGAGACAATCAGAAACCAAGTTGTCCTCACAATGGACACAAGCACCAAAAACCCTGTTGTTTTGACAAGTAGCAATAAATCACTGATATCGATTAGGGGGGAGATCAGATTGTTCGTGCTGTTGAAACTAACATCTAAAAAACACATGGAAATGGGAGATATCTTTTACCTCACTGGTTAGAGGACAACCTGCAGAAGACAGTCAGCTACATTTTGGAGTGATGCATTTAAATGTAGGGGTCGCTAAAGAAAGGAACGCAACACTTATTTGTCATCACTCATCGATATCATGTTGAAATCAATTGTGCCGAGAGGAGGGAGATGAGGTTGCACGTCCTGCTAAAACTAACAGCTCAAAAACCACACGGAATCTGGGAATAATGTGTACATCCCTGGTTAGAGGACAATTTGTAGAAAACAGCTCGCTACATTTTGAGGTGTTGCATTTTGATTCAAGTGGGTCACCAACGTGGTAAGTGTAACACAGCTCTTTTTGTGTTAGTCACTTTTTGTTAAATCACATAAATAGTACTCTTCCAATTCAGAGCCTGGATTTTCCCCCTGAGGCTAATATCCATATCATGTTGAAATCAATAGAACAGGGGACAAACATTTAGGGTTCTACATTGTGACATCATTAAAACACTCCTACTACAATGTTAAAACATTCTACATTGTGACATCATTAAAATACTCCTACTACAATGTTAAAACATTCTACATTGTGACATCATTAAAATACTCCTACTACAATGTTAAAACATTCTACATTGTGACATCATTAAAATACTCCTACTACAATGTTAAAATATTCTACATTGTGACATCATTAAAATACTCCTACTACAATGTTAAAACATTCTACATTGTGACATTATTTCATTGATATCATGAAACAACTCCTTCATGTATTTTCTGATGTTTGATCAGACACCTTTTATTAGAGTATCTCTTGTCACATTGATTACAGCTATACGATTTCTCTCCTGTGTGTATTCTCTGGTGTACTTTTAGATTGCCAGATTGAACAAAACTCTTCCCACATTGATCACAGCTATAATGTTTCTCTCTTGTGTGTGTTATCTGGTGTGAAGTCAGCTGGCCAGATGTAGCAAAACTCTTCCCACATTGATCACAGCTAAACGGTTTCTCTCCTGTGTGTGTTCTCTGGTGTCTAGTCAGAATGCTGGATGTATTAAAACTCTTCCCACATTGAGTACAGCTATAAAGTTTCTCTCCTGTGTGTGTTCTCTGGTGTGACATCAGGCTGCTTAGGCTAATAAAACTCATCTCACATTCATGACAGCTATATGGTTTATCTATTGTGTGTGTTCTCTGGTGTGATATCAGGTTGCTTAGCTGAGTAAAACTCTTCCCACATTGAGTACAGCTAAAAGGTTTCTCTCCTGTGTGTGTTCTCTGGTGCCTCTTCAGATTGCTAGATGTAAAAAAACTCTTCCCACACTGAGTACAACTATACGGTTTCTCTCCTGTGTGTGTTCTTTGGTGTACAATAAGATGGCAAGATGTATAAAAACTCTTCCCACATTCATCACAGCTATACGGTTTCTCTCGTTTCTCTCCTGTGTGTGTTCTCTGGTGTGATATCAGGCTGCTTAGCCGAGTAAAACGCTTCCCACATATACCACAGCTACAGATATAAGATTTCTCTCCTGTGTGTGTTCTCTGGTGTGATATCAGGCTGGTTGAATGAGTAAAACTCTTCCCACATTGAGTACAGCTATAAGGTTTCTCTACTGTGTGGATTCTCTGATGAATTTTAATGCCTGCTGAGGAGGTGAATCTCTTCCCACCGTCAGAGCAGTGAGGTCTCTTCCCTGTGGATCTCTGCTGGTGTTTCTTGAGGTGTTCTGATGTGGAGAGACTCTTCTCTGCCTTGTCAGCATCATGAGGTTGTTGAGGCTCCCCAGAGGACCCACGGTAGTCCCGTCTCTCTCCTGTGTGAACAACAAAGTCAGACATATGGTTAAAGGCCCACAACAGCGGAAATCCACTGTAAAAAGTGATGCCAACAGCGTAACCATGAAGTTGTACAACAATTGACGTCTGTAATGAATGTAATGATTATTTGACATTTGTCTTAAAATGAGCAAGAACAGTCATATTTTGTCTTGTTTTCACATTAGTAGTAACATCTAAGCTTGTAGACTTGAAATAAGTTATTCATGTTGTTGAAACTCTAAGCAGTGTGCCAGACGACTTTTGGTCTCCAATATAGGCCCCTTTCTGTGTTTAATACAATTGCGGCACGAGGGCGATGCAAATGCAATTTGGTTGTAGAAACTCCTCCCTGCTAATGAGGAAACCGCTAGTTATGGATGTAGTATATCTGGTAATGAGGAAACCACTAGTTATGGATGTAGTATATCTGGTAATGAGGAAACCACTAGTTATGGATGTAGTATATCTGGTAATGAGGAAACCACTAGTTATGGACTGTAGTATATCTGGTAATGAGGAAACCACTAGTTATGGATGTTCTATATCTGGTAATGAGGAAACCGCTAGTTATGGATGTAGTATATCTGGTCATGAGGAAAACACTAGTTATGGATGTAGTATATCTGGTAATGAGGAAACCACTAGTTATGGATGTAGTATATCTGGTAATGAGGAAACCACTAGTTATGGATGTAGTATATCTGGTAATGAGGAAACCACTAGTTATGGATGTAGTATATCTGGTAATGAGGAAACCACTAGTTATGGATGTAGTATATCTGGTAATGAGGAAACCACTAGTTATGGATGTAGTATATCTGGTAATGAGGAAACCACTAGTTATGGATGTAGTATATCTGGTAATGAGGAAACCACTAGTTATGGATGTAGTATATCTGGTAATGAGGAAACCACTAGTTATGGATGTAGTATATCTGGTAATGAGGAAACCACTAGTTATGGATGTAGTATATCTGGTATGAGGAAACCCTAGTTATGGATGTAGTATATCTTGTAATGAGAAACCACTAGTTATGGATGTAGTATATCTGGTAATGAGGAAACCACTAGTTATGGATGTAGTATATCTGGTAATGAGGAAACCACTAGTTATGGATGTAGTATATCTGGTAATGAGGAAACCACTAGTTATGGATGTAGTATATCTGGTAATGAGGAAACCACTAGTTATGGATGTAGTATATCTGGTAATGAGGAAACCACTAGTTATGGATGTAGTATATCTGGTAATGAGGAAACCACTAGTTATGGATGTAGTATATCTGGTAATGAGGAAACCACTAGTTATGGATGTAGTATATCTGGTAATGAGGAAACCACTAGTTATGGATGTAGTATATCTGGTAATGAGGAAACCACTAGTTATGGATGTAGTATATCTGCTAATGAGGAAACCACTAGTTATGGATGTAGTATATCTGGTAATGAGGAAACCACTAGTTATGGATGTAGTATATCTGGTATGAGGAAACCACTAGTTATGGATGTAGTATATCTGGTAATGAGGAAACCACTAGTTATGGATGTAGTATATCTGGTAATGAGGAAACCACTAGTTATGGATGTAGTATATCTGGTAATGAGGAAACCACTAGTTATGGATGTAGTATATCTGGTAATGAGGAAACCACTAGTTATGGATGTAGTATATCTGTAATGAGGAAACCACTAGTTATGGATGTAGTATATCTGGTAATGAGGAAACCACTAGTTATGGATGTAGTATATCTGGTAATGAGGAAACCACTAGTTATGGATGTAGTATATCTGGTAATGAGGAAACCACTAGTTATGGATGTAGTATATCTGGTAATGAGGAAACCACTAGTTATGGATGTAGTATATCTGGTAATGAGGAAACCACTAGTTATGGATGTAGTATATCTGGTAATGAGGAAACCACTAGTTATGGATGTAGTATATCTGGTAATGAGGAAACCACTAGTTATGGATGTAGTATATCTGGTAATAAGGAAACCACTAGTTATGGATGTAGTATATCTGGTAATAAGGAAAACCAGTAGTTATGGATGTAGTATATCTGGTAATGAGGAAACCACTAGTTATGGATGTAGTATATCTGGTAATGAGGAAACCACTAGTTATGGATGTAGTATATCTGGTAATGAGGAAACCACTAGTTATGGATGTAGTATATCTGGTAATAAGGAAACCACTAGTTATGGATGTAGTATATCTGGTAATAAGGAAACCAGTAGTTATGGATGTAGTATATCTGGTAATGAGGAAACCACTAGTTATGGATGTAGTATATCTGGTAATGAGGAAACCACTAGTTATGGATGTAGTATATCTGGTAATGAGGAAACCACTAGTTATGGATGTAGTATATCTGGTCATGAGGAAACCACTAGTTGTGGATGTAGTATATCTGCTAATGAGGAAACCACTAGTTATGGATGTAGTATATCTGCTAATGAGGAAACCACTAGTTATGGATGTAGTATATCTGGTAATGAGGAAACCACTAGTTATGGATGTAGTATATCTGGTAATGAGGAAACCACTAGTTATGGATGTAGTATATCTGGTAATGAGGAAACCACTAGTTATGGATGTAGTATATCTGGTAATAAGGAAACCACTAGTTATGGACGTAGTATATCTGGTAATGAGGAAACCACTAGTTATGGATGTAGTATATCTGCTAATGAGGAAACCACTAGTTATGGATGTAGTATATCTGGTAATAAGGAAACCGCTAGTTATGGATGTAGTATATCTGGTCATGAGGAAACCACTAGTTATGGATGTAGTATATCTGGTAATGAGGAAACCACTAGTTATGGATGTAGTATATCTGGTAATGAGGAAACCACTAGTTATGGATGTAGTATATCTGGTAATGAGGAAACCACTAGTTATGGATGTAGTATATCTGGTAATGAGGAAACCACTAGTTATGGATGTAGTATATCTGGTAATGAGGAAACCACTAGTTATGGATGTAGTATATCTGCTAATGAGGAAACCACTAGTTATGGATGTAGTATATCTGGTAATGAGGAAACCACTAGTTATGGATGTAGTATATCTGGTAATGAGGAAACCACTAGTTATGGATGTAGTATATCTGGTAATGAGGAAACCACTAGTTATGGATGTTCTATATCTGGTAATGAGGAAACCGCTAGTTATGGATGTAGTATATCTGGTAATGAGGAAACCACTAGTTATGGATGTAGTATATCTGGTAATGAGGAAACCACTAGTTATGGATGTAGTATATCTGGTAATGAGGAAACCACTAGTTATAGATGTAGTATATCTGGTAATGAGGAAACCGCTAGTTATGGATGTAGTATATCTGGTCATGAGGAAACCACTAGTTATGGATGTAGTATATCTGGTAATGAGGAAACCACTAGTTATGGATGTAGTATATCTGGTAATGAGGAAACCACTAGTTATGGATGTAGTATATCTGGTAATGAGGAAACCACTAGTTATGGATGTAGTATATCTGGTAATGAGGAAACCACTAGTTATGGATGTAGTATATCTGGTAATGAGGAAACCACTAGTTATGGATGTTCTATATCTGGTAATGAGGAAACCGCTAGTTATGGATGTAGTATATCTGGTAATGAGGAAACCACTAGTTATGGATGTAGTATATCTGGTAATGAGGAAACCACTAGTTATGGATGTAGTATATCTGGTAATAAGGAAACCACTAGTTATGGATGTAGTATATCTGGTAATAAGGAAACCAGTAGTTATGGATGTAGTATATCTGGTAATGAGGAAACCACTAGTTATGGATGTAGTATATCTGGTAATGAGGAAACCACTAGTTATGGATGTAGTATATCTGGTAATGAGGAAACCACTAGTTATGGATGTAGTATATCTGGTAATAAGGAAACCACTAGTTATGGATGTAGTATATCTGGTAATAAGGAAACCAGTAGTTATGGATGTAGTATATCTGGTAATGAGGAAACCACTAGTTATGGATGTAGTATATCTGGTAATGAGGAAACCACTAGTTATGGATGTAGTATATCTGGTAATGAGGAAACCACTAGTTATGGATGTAGTATATCTGGTCATGAGGAAACCACTAGTTGTGGATGTAGTATATCTGCTAAAGAGGAAACCACTAGTTATGGATGTAGTATATCTGCTAATGAGGAAACCACTAGTTATGGATGTAGTATATCTGGTAATGAGGAAACCACTAGTTATGGATGTAGTATATCTGGTAATGAGGAAACCACTAGTTATGGATGTAGTATATCTGGTAATGAGGAAACCACTAGTTATGGATGTAGTATATCTGGTAATAAGGAAACCACTAGTTATGGACGTAGTATATCTGGTAATGAGGAAACCACTAGTTATGGATGTAGTATATCTGCTAATGAGGAAACCACTAGTTATGGATGTAGTATATCTGGTAATAAGAAAACCGCTAGTTATGGATGTAGTATATCTGGTCATGAGGAAACCACTAGTTATGGATGTAGTATATCTGGTAATGAGGAAACCACTAGTTATGGATGTAGTATATCTGGTAATGAGGAAACCACTAGTTATGGATGTAGTATATCTGGTAATGAGGAAACCACTAGTTATGGATGTAGTATATCTGGTAATGAGGAAACCACTAGTTATGGATGTAGTATATCTGGTAATAAGGAAACCACTAGTTATGGATGTAGTATATCTGGTAATGAGGAAACCACTAGTTATGGATGTAGTATATCTGGTAATGAGGAAACCACTAGTTATAGATGTAGTATATCTGGTAATGAGGAAACCGCTAGTTATGGATGTAGTATATCTGGTCATGAGGAAACCACTAGTTATGGATGTAGTATATCTGGTAATGAGGAAACCACTAGTTATGGATGTAGTATATCTGGTAATGAGGAAACCACTAGTTATGGATGTAGTATATCTGGTAATGAGGAAACCACTAGTTATGGATGTAGTATATCTGGTAATGAGGAAACCACTAGTTATGGATGTAGTATATCTGGTAATGAGGAAACCACTAGTTATGGATGTTCTATATCTGGTAATGAGGAAACCGCTAGTTATGGATGTAGTATATCTGGTAATGAGGAAACCACTAGTTATGGATGTAGTATATCTGGTAATGAGGAAACCACTAGTTATGGATGTAGTATACCTGGTAATAAGGAAACCACTAGTTATGGATGTAGTATATCTGGTAATAAGGAAACCAGTAGTTATGGATGTAGTATATCTGGTAATGAGGAAACCACTAGTTATGGATGTAGTATATCTGGTAATGAGGAAACCACTAGTTATGGATGTAGTATATCTGGTAATGAGGAAACCACTAGTTATGGATGTAGTATATCTGGTCATGAGGAAACCACTAGTTGTGGATGTAGTATATCTGCTAATGAGGAAACCACTAGTTATGGATGTAGTATATCTGCTAATGAGGAAACCACTAGTTATGGATGTAGTATATCTGGTAATGAGGAAACCACTAGTTATGGATGTAGTATATCTGGTAATGAGGAAACCACTAGTTATGGATGTAGTATATCTGGTAATGAGGAAACCACTAGTTATGGATGTAGTATATCTGGTAATAAGGAAACCACTAGTTATGGACGTAGTATATCTGGTAATGAGGAAACCACTAGTTATGGATGTAGTATATCTGCTAATGAGGAAACCACTAGTTATGGATGTAGTATATCTGGTAATAAGGAAACCGCTAGTTATGGATGTAGTATATCTGGTCATGAGGAAACCGCTAGTTATGGATGTAGTATATCTGGTAATGAGGAAACCGCTAGTTATGGATGTAGTATATCTGGTAATGAGGAAACCACTAGTTATAGATGTAGTATATCTGGTAATGAGGAAACCGCTAGTTATGGATGTAGTATATCTGGTCATGAGGAAACCACTAGTTATGGATGTAGTATATCTGGTAATGAGGAAACCACTAGTTATGGATGTAGTATATCTGGTAATGAGGAAACCACTAGTTATGGATGTAGTATATCTGGTAATGAGGAAACCACTAGTTATGGATGTAGTATATCTGGTAATGAGGAAACCACTAGTTATGGATGTAGTATATCTGGTAATGAGGAAACCACTAGTTATAGATGTAGTATATCTGGTAATGAGGAAACCGCTAGTTATGGATGTAGTATATCTGGTCATGAGGAAACCACTAGTTATGGATGTAGTATATCTGGTAATGAGGAAACCACTAGTTATGGATGTAGTATATCTGGTAATGAGGAAACCACTAGTTATGGATGTAGTATATCTGGTAATAAGGAAACCACTAGTTATGGATGTAGTATATCTGGTAATGAGGAAACCACTAGTTATGGATGTAGTATATCTGCTAATGAGGAAACCACTAGTTATGGATGTAGTATATCTGGTAATAAGGAAACCGCTAGTTATGGATGTAGTATATCTGGTCATGAGGAAACCACTAGTTATGGATGTAGTATATCTGGTAATGAGGAAACCACTAGTTATGGATGTAGTATATCTGGTAATGAGGAAACCACTAGTTATAGATGTAGTATATCTGGTAATGAGGAAACCGCTAGTTATGGATGTAGTATATCTGGTCATGAGGAAACCACTAGTTATGGATGTAGTATATCTGGTAATGAGGAAACCACTAGTTATGGATGTAGTATATCTGGTAATGAGGAAACCACTAGTTATGGATGTAGTATATCTGGTAATGAGGAAACCACTAGTTATGGATGTAGTATATCTGGTAATGAGGAAACCACTAGTTATGGATGTAGTATATCTGGTAATGAGGAAACCACTAGTTATGGATGTTCTATATCTGGTAATGAGGAAACCGCTAGTTATGGATGTAGTATATCTGGTAATGAGGAAACCACTAGTTATGGATGTAGTATATCTGGTAATGAGGAAACCACTAGTTATGGATGTAGTATATCTGGTAATGAGGAAACCACTAGTTATAGATGTAGTATATCTGGTAATGAGGAAACCGCTAGTTATGGATGTAGTATATCTGGTCATGAGGAAACCACTAGTTATGGATGTAGTATATCTGGTAATGAGGAAACCACTAGTTATGGATGTAGTATATCTGGTAATGAGGAAACCACTAGTTATGGATGTAGTATATCTGGTAATGAGGAAACCACTAGTTATGGATGTAGTATATCTGGTAATGAGGAAACCACTAGTTATGGATGTAGTATATCTGGTAATGAGGAAACCACTAGTTATGGATGTTCTATATCTGGTAATGAGGAAACCGCTAGTTATGGATGTAGTATATCTGGTAATGAGGAAACCACTAGTTATGGATGTAGTATATCTGGTAATGAGGAAACCACTAGTTATGGATGTAGTATATCTGGTAATAAGGAAACCACTAGTTATGGATGTAGTATATCTGGTAATAAGGAAACCAGTAGTTATGGATGTAGTATATCTGGTAATGAGGAAACCACTAGTTATGGATGTAGTATATCTGGTAATGAGGAAACCACTAGTTATGGATGTAGTATATCTGGTAATGAGGAAACCACTAGTTATGGATGTAGTATATCTGGTAATAAGGAAACCACTAGTTATGGATGTAGTATATCTGGTAATAAGGAAACCAGTAGTTATGGATGTAGTATATCTGGTAATGAGGAAACCACTAGTTATGGATGTAGTATATCTGGTAATGAGGAAACCACTAGTTATGGATGTAGTATATCTGGTAATGAGGAAACCACTAGTTATGGATGTAGTATATCTGGTCATGAGGAAACCACTAGTTGTGGATGTAGTATATCTGCTAAAGAGGAAACCACTAGTTATGGATGTAGTATATCTGCTAATGAGGAAACCACTAGTTATGGATGTAGTATATCTGGTAATGAGGAAACCACTAGTTATGGATGTAGTATATCTGGTAATGAGGAAACCACTAGTTATGGATGTAGTATATCTGGTAATGAGGAAACCACTAGTTATGGATGTAGTATATCTGGTAATAAGGAAACCACTAGTTATGGACGTAGTATATCTGGTAATGAGGAAACCACTAGTTATGGATGTAGTATATCTGCTAATGAGGAAACCACTAGTTATGGATGTAGTATATCTGGTAATAAGAAAACCGCTAGTTATGGATGTAGTATATCTGGTCATGAGGAAACCACTAGTTATGGATGTAGTATATCTGGTAATGAGGAAACCACTAGTTATGGATGTAGTATATCTGGTAATGAGGAAACCACTAGTTATGGATGTAGTATATCTGGTAATGAGGAAACCACTAGTTATGGATGTAGTATATCTGGTAATGAGGAAACCACTAGTTATGGATGTAGTATATCTGGTAATAAGGAAACCACTAGTTATGGATGTAGTATATCTGGTAATGAGGAAACCACTAGTTATGGATGTAGTATATCTGGTAATGAGGAAACCACTAGTTATAGATGTAGTATATCTGGTAATGAGGAAACCGCTAGTTATGGATGTAGTATATCTGGTCATGAGGAAACCACTAGTTATGGATGTAGTATATCTGGTAATGAGGAAACCACTAGTTATGGATGTAGTATATCTGGTAATGAGGAAACCACTAGTTATGGATGTAGTATATCTGGTAATGAGGAAACCACTAGTTATGGATGTAGTATATCTGGTAATGAGGAAACCACTAGTTATGGATGTAGTATATCTGGTAATGAGGAAACCACTAGTTATGGATGTTCTATATCTGGTAATGAGGAAACCGCTAGTTATGGATGTAGTATATCTGGTAATGAGGAAACCACTAGTTATGGATGTAGTATATCTGGTAATGAGGAAACCACTAGTTATGGATGTAGTATACCTGGTAATAAGGAAACCACTAGTTATGGATGTAGTATATCTGGTAATAAGGAAACCAGTAGTTATGGATGTAGTATATCTGGTAATGAGGAAACCACTAGTTATGGATGTAGTATATCTGGTAATGAGGAAACCACTAGTTATGGATGTAGTATATCTGGTAATGAGGAAACCACTAGTTATGGATGTAGTATATCTGGTCATGAGGAAACCACTAGTTGTGGATGTAGTATATCTGCTAATGAGGAAACCACTAGTTATGGATGTAGTATATCTGCTAATGAGGAAACCACTAGTTATGGATGTAGTATATCTGGTAATGAGGAAACCACTAGTTATGGATGTAGTATATCTGGTAATGAGGAAACCACTAGTTATGGATGTAGTATATCTGGTAATGAGGAAACCACTAGTTATGGATGTAGTATATCTGGTAATAAGGAAACCACTAGTTATGGACGTAGTATATCTGGTAATGAGGAAACCACTAGTTATGGATGTAGTATATCTGCTAATGAGGAAACCACTAGTTATGGATGTAGTATATCTGGTAATAAGGAAACCGCTAGTTATGGATGTAGTATATCTGGTCATGAGGAAACCGCTAGTTATGGATGTAGTATATCTGGTAATGAGGAAACCACTAGTTATGGATGTAGTATATCTGGTAATGAGGAAACCACTAGTTATAGATGTAGTATATCTGGTAATGAGGAAACCGCTAGTTATGGATGTAGTATATCTGGTCATGAGGAAACCACTAGTTATGGATGTAGTATATCTGGTAATGAGGAAACCACTAGTTATGGATGTAGTATATCTGGTAATGAGGAAACCACTAGTTATGGATGTAGTATATCTGGTAATGAGGAAACCACTAGTTATGGATGTAGTATATCTGGTAATGAGGAAACCACTAGTTATGGATGTAGTATATCTGGTAATGAGGAAACCACTAGTTATAGATGTAGTATATCTGGTAATGAGGAAACCGCTAGTTATGGATGTAGTATATCTGGTCATGAGGAAACCACTAGTTATGGATGTAGTATATCTGGTAATGAGGAAACCACTAGTTATGGATGTAGTATATCTGGTAATGAGGAAACCACTAGTTATGGATGTAGTATATCTGCTAATGAGGAAACCACTAGTTATGGATGTAGTATATCTGGTAATGAGGAAACCACTAGTTATGGATGTAGTATATCTGGTAATAAGGAAACCACTAGTTATGGATGTAGTATATCTGGTAATGAGGAAACCACTAGTTATGGATGTAGTATATCTGGTAATGAGGAAACCACTAGTTATGGATGTAGTATATCTGGTAATGAGGAAACCACTAGTTATGGATGTAGTATATCTGGTAATGAGGAAACCACTAGTTATGGACGTAGTATATCTGGTAATGAGGAAACCACTAGTTATGGATGTAGTATATCTGGTAATGAGGAAACCACTAGTTATGGATGTAGTATATCTGGTAATGAGGAAACCACTAGTTATGGATGTAGTATATCTGGTAATGAGGAAACCACTAGTTATGGATGTAGTATATCTGCTAATGAGGAAACCACTAGTTATGGATGTAGTATATCTGGTAATGAGGAAACCACTAGTTATGGATGTAGTATATCTGCTAATGAGGAAACCACTAGTTATGGATGCAGTATATCTGGTAATGAGGAAACCACTAGTTATGGATGTAGTATATCTGGTAATGAGGAAACCACTAGTTATGGATGTAGTATATCTGGTAATGAGGAAACCACTAGTTATGGGTGTAGTATATCTGGTAATGATGAAACCACTAGATATGGATGTAGTATATCTGGTAATGAGGAAACCACTAGATATGGATGTAGTATATCTGGTAATGAGGAAACCACTAGTTATGGATGTAGTATATCTGGTAATGAGGAAACCACTAGTTATGGATGTAGTATATCTGCTAATGAGGAAACCACTAGTTATGGATGTAGTATATCTGGTAATGAGGAAACCACTAGTTATGGATGTAGTATATCTGCTAATGAGGAAACCACTAGTTATGGATGTAGTATATCTGGTAATGAGGAAACCACTAGTTATGGATGTAGTATATCTGGTAATGAGGAAACCACTAGTTATGGATGTAGTATATCTGGTAATGAGGAAACCACTAGTTCTTGGTGTAGTATATCTGGTAATGATGAAACCACTAGATATGGATGTAGTATATCTGGTAATGAGGAAACCACTAGATATGGATGTAGTATATCTGGTAATGAGGAAACCACTAGTTATGGATGTAGTATATCTGGTAATGAGGAAACCACTAGTTATGGATGTAGTATATCTGGTAATGAGGAAACCACTAGTTATGGATGTAGTATATCTGCTAATGAGGAAACCACTAGTTATGGATGTAGTATATCTGGTAATGAGGAAACCACTAGTTATGGATGTAGTATATCTGCCTGGAGCAAAAATGGTGAGCAAAGATTTTAGTTTTTCACAATGTATTCTGAATGTGAATGGGGGAAAACTCATGGGAGTAGCCTCCATTTCCAGGTTGCTTATGAGTACATTTCACACTACTTTGGATTATAATTGTAAGGCTCGTTTGAATGTCCTGCTTAATATAATGTTTATGTCATCATCGCAAATCAACCGCTTTGTATTTAAAAAACACTTCAACCAGTAAAATGCTCTTTGTCTAGCTTTTCCATCAACCTGACAATGAGGGTTTGTACACTGTTTGCCAAATTGGCCCATAACTTCACCTAACAACAAATATACCTGTAATGAACGAAGAAGCACTTTGGTTGTTATTGCATGACATACATAGTGTACTCTAGGACCCATAACAACAACATAGACCTACTGTAGGACCCATAACATTACCTAACAATAACATAGACCTAATGTAGGACCCATAACTTCACCAAACATAGACCTACTGTAGGACCCAAAACATTACCTAACAATAACACAGACCTACTGTAGGACCCATAACTTCACCAAACATAGACCTACTGTAGGACCCATAACTTCACCTAACAACAACATAGACCTACTGTAGTACCCATAACTTCACCTAACATAGACCTACTGTAGAACCCATAACTTCACCAAACAACAACATATACCTACTGTAGAACCCATAACTTCACCTAACAACAACAACATAGACCTATTGTAGGACCCATAACTTCACCTAACAATAACATAGACCTACTGTAGGACCCATAACTTCACCCAACAACAACATAGACCTACTGTAGGACCCATAACTTCACCTAACAATAACATAGACCTACTGTAGGACCCATAACTTCACCTAACAACAACATAGACCTACTGTAGTACCCATAACTTCACCTAACAACAACATAGACCTATTGTAGGACCCATAACTTCACCTAACAATAACATAGACCTACTGTAGGACCCATAACTTCACCTAACAACAAATAAAAGGAAAATAGCTCTGTGTTGTACAATAGCCTATCCATCAAGGAACAGTTCTCTACACATTATGAGCTAAGTATCTCTGTGTCCAAACAGACTAACGAGAACCTACTGTAAATCAATCAGACAATAAAATTATAAGCATCAATTTGTTAGGGATGTTGGATCCAACGTGGAGCACGGCATAACTGTCTTTACCAGAGTAATGAATGAAGAAGCACTTTGGTTGTTGTTGCATGTGGTGATGTTTGTCATGTGACTGTCATTCTGAAAATGATTTCCTGGATCAGCTGATGATCGATGAACATGTGACTAACTAAACAGCTACAGTATTAAGAAATATGTGTAATTATTGAAGAACCACATTAATGACAGTATCCATTTGGGTGTTGTCAATAAAGTTAAGGGGACTTTCGGTTAGAACCATTGGATTTAGCAAACTCTGAAATTATTTAGAATTTCTGTGCCCATGAAAGCTGCTTTCCCAACGTAATATAAGGAAACTAAATGTTACGTAGGTAGAGTGCATTTCAGAGATCTGAATACAAAAAACTGTCCTAACAGGACAATAACCTAAACCACAAGGCCAAATCTACAATGGAGGAGCAAACCAAGATGACATTGAATGTTCCTGAGTGGCCTAGTTACAGTTTGGACTTAAATCATCTTGAAAGTCTATGGAAAGACTTGAAAATGGCTTTCTAGCAATGATCAACAACCAACTTGACAGAACAGGAAGGATTTAAAAAAGAATAGTGAATATTCACATGAAGATCAGTCTCCTATTGGATGACATCACGACTTCCCATCAACTCCTTGAAGGCCTTACTATGACATCACTCACTCCTTCTAGTTTGCAGTTGTCTAAAAAAACACTATTTTGCTCAAAACATTTATTTGTTTCCCTTTAGTGTGTTTATACTTTACTGTATTTATATATCACTTTCAACAGGAAACGTTTATTTTATTTTTTTTAATCACTGGAGGACGTCATGAACAATTCATACATTTTCTTTCTCACCTTTATTTAACCAGCTGAGAACAAGCTCTCATTAACAAATGCAACCTGGCCAAGATAAAGCACAGCAGTGCCACAAAAACAACAGAGTTGGGATAAACAAAAGTACAATAACACAATAGAAACATCTATATACAGTGTGTGCAAATGGAGTACAGAGGCAATAAAGGCAATAAGGCAATAAATAGGCCGTAGTAGCAAAGTAATTACAATTTAGCATATTAACACTGGAGTGATAGATGTGCAGATGATGATGTGCAAGTAGAATATATGTGACTGTAACATATATAACATATATAATATATAAATACTGGTGTGAGCAAAAAAAGTAAATAAAAACATGGGGATGAGGTCAGCATTGGATGGGCTACTTACAGATGGGCTGTGTACAGCTGCAGCGATCGGTAAGCTGCTCAGATAGTTGATTCTTAAAGCTAGTAAGGGAGATATAAGTCTCCAACTTCAGCGATTTTTGCAATTCGTTCCAGTCATTGGCAGCAGAGAACTGGAAGGAAAGGCGGCCAAAGTAGGTGTTGGCTTTGGGGATGACCAGTGAGATATACTTCCTGGAGCATACTTCTCTGCTGCCAATGACTGGAACGAACTACAAAAATCTCTGAAACTGGAAACACTTATCTCCCCCACTAGCTTTAAGCACCAGCTGTCAGAGGAGCTCACAGATTACTGCACCTGTACATAGCCCATCTTTAATTTAGCCCAAACAACTACCTCTTCCCCTACTGTATTTATTTATTTATTTTGCTCCTTTGCACCCCAGTATTTCTACTTTGCACATTCTTCCACTGCAAATCTACCATTCCAGTGTTTTACTTGCTATATTGTATTTACTTTGCCACCATGGCCTTTTTTTGCATTTACATTGTATATAGACTTATTTTTCTACTGTATTATTAACTGTATGTTTGTTACACTCCATGTGTAACTCTGTGTTTTTGTATGTGTCGAACTGCTTTGCTTTATCTTGGCCAGGTCGCAATTGTAAATGAGAACTTGTTCTCAACTTGCCTACCTGGTTAAATAAAGGTGAAATAAATAAATAAAATAGATCAGCAACGGTGGCTTGCAAACAGTGGATAGTAAGTAGCCCACCTTTGGAATAACTATGTATAGTTATAACTGTAGTATCCAGTATAACTGTAGTATCCTGTATAACTGTAGTATCCTGTATAACTGTAGTATCCTGTATAACTATGTATAGTTATAACTGTAGTATCCTGTATAACTGTAGTATCCTGTATAACTATGTATAGTTATAACTGTAGTATCCTGTATAACTGTAGTATCCTGTATAACTGTGTATAGTTATAACTGTAGTATCCTGTATAACTGTAGTATCCTGTATAACTGTAGTATCCTGTATAACTGTAGTATCCTGTATAACTGTAGTATCCTGTATAACTGTAGTATCCTGTATAACTATGTATAGTTATAACTGTAGTATCCTGTATACCTATGTATAGTTATAACTGTAGTATCCTGTATAACTGTAGTATCCTGTATAGCTGTAGTATCCAGTATAACTGTAGTATCCAGTATAACTGTAGTATCCAGTATAACTGTGTATAGTTATAACTGTAGTATCCTGTATAACTGTAGTATCCTGTATAACTGTGTATAGTTATAACTGTAGTATCCTGTATAACTGTAGTATCCTGTATAACTGTAGTATCCTGTATAACGGTAGTATCCTGTATAACTGTAGTATCCTCTATAACTGTAGTATCCTCTATAACTGTAGTATCCTCTATAACTGTAGTATCCTGTATAACTGTAGTATCCTGTATAACTATGTATAGTTATAACTGTAGTATCCTGTATAGCTGTAGTATCCTGTATAACTGTAGTATCCTGTATAACTATGTATAGTTATAACTGTAGTATCCTGTATAACTGTAGTATTCTGTATAACTGTAGTATCCTGTATAACTGTAGTATCCTGTATAACTATGTATAGTTATAACTGTAGTATCCTGTATAACTGTAGTATCCTGTATAACTGTAGTATCCTGTATAACTGTAGTATCCTGTATAACTATGTATAGTTATAACTGTAGTATCCTGTATAGCTGTAGTATCCTGTATAACTGTAGTATCCTGTATAACTATGTATAGTTATAACTGTAGTATCCTGTATAACTGTAGTATCCTGTATAACTGTAGTATCCTGTATAACTATGTATAGTTATAACTGTAGTATCCTGTATAACTGTAGTATCCTGTATAACTGTAGTATCCTGTATAACTATGTATAGTTATAACTGTAGTATCCAGTATAGTCTGGGAGGAGGTGAAACCACTCAGGCTTATTTGATGTGATCTAATGTTTTGATCATCTAGTTTTCCTTACAAGCATTCAGTCACCAAAGGGGGTTCGGTCATTCCTTTGTTAATATACTGTCTCATTGACAAAAATATTTTGGATTATTTGTTTACATCATTCCTTTGTCTCGACCCAGTACACAGTAAACGTACCGAGGTTCTAATGTTGCCAAGGAGACACATTTGATTATTTATTCAGTTTGGAGGGTTGGGGTCTGACATCCAGGATACACATTTTATTATTTATTTACAGTTTGGAGGGTTGGGGGTCTGACATCCAGGCTACACATTTGATTATTTATTCCGTTTGGAGAGTTGGGGGTCTGACATCCAGGCGACACATTTTAGTTCTAATGGTGCCGTTCTGTTATTCTTTTCAGCTTCTTTTTCCAAGCATCTTACATTACTCTGAGACTAGTTATCCTGGGTTCTTACATTACTCTGAGACTAGTTATGCTGGGATCTTACATTACTCTGAGACTAGTTATCCTGGGATCTTACATTACTCTGAGACTAGTTATCCTGGGATCTTACATTACTCTGAGACTAGTTATCCTGGGGAATAGTTTCAATATATTTGCAAAAAATCTAAACCTGTTTTTGCTTTGGCATAATGGGGTATTGTGATACATTTTAGAATAAAACACACAGACTAAGGAGACCAGGGATGGTAGGGCCACAGACTAAGGAGACCAGGGATGGTAGTGGAGCACAGACTAAGGAGACCAGGGATGGTAGTGGAGCACAGACTAAGGAGAGCAGGGATGGTAGTGGAGCACAGACTAAGGAGACCAGGGATGGTAGTGGAGCACAGACTAAGGAGACCAGGGATGGTAGGGGCACAGACTAAGGAGACCAGGGATGGTAGTGGAGCACAGACTAAGGAGACCAGGGATGGTAGTGGAGCACAGACTAAGGAGACCAGGGATGGTAGTGGAGCACAGACTAAGGAGACCAGGGATGGTAGTGGAGCACAGACGAAGGAGACCAGGGATGGTAGTGGAGCACAGACTAAGGAGACCAGGGATGGTAGTGGAGCACAGACTAAGGAGAGCAGGGATGGTAGTGGAGCACAGACTAAGGAGACCAGGGATGGTAGTGGAGCACAGACTAAGGAGACCAGGGATGGTAGGGGCACAGACTAAGGAGACCAGGGATGGTAGTGGAGCACAGACTAAGGAGACCAGGGATGGTAGTGGAGCACAGACTAAGGAGACCAGGGATGGTAGTGGAGCACAGACTAAGGAGACCAGGGATGGTAGTGGAGCACAGACGAAGGAGACCAGGGATGGTAGTGGAGCACAGACTAAGGAGACCAGGGATGGTAGTGGAGCACAGACTAAGGAGACCAGGGATGGTAGTGGAGCACAGACTAAGGAGAGCAGGGATGGTGTTTGACATGAGTTCTTTTCCATAAAGGAACACACCGGTCCTTCCTCCTCTATGAATGTTCCTAGGCCGTCATTGTCTGAAATATATATATATTTATTTTTTAATGTAAAAACCCAAAACGTTATCTTGTGAATATTAGCAGTACAGTAGTAATGGAGGACAAGGGTCCCCCTCTCCTTTCTGTCTCTCCAAAAAACACTTGACGCAACCGTGGGACCTTTTTATTCCAAATTTAAGTAGATAGATAGTAGCTGTCTATTAAAAAATATATACTGGTTGTTGGATTCCTAATGTCTACTCAAAAGGTAGGAAGAAGTTTGGTCCTAATTGGATGTTGGACACTATATTTATAGAATATTATGTGAATCCTTATAAATCAAAAGGGCTAATCAATTAGCTTCATTTCCTCAGAGATCAGTTGCTGAAATGACATGGAATGCCTCAGCTGTTTTTCCTACGTCTGTAGCAGCAGTTGGAATTTACAGTTATCCATCCCTGTGATTGGGTAGGGTAACTCCTACTCTTACAGGTTAGTAAAGAGGTCAGGTAATATGGGAGTTCGACTGTGCCTAAGAACAGCCCTTAGCCGTGGTATATTGGCCATATACCACAAACCCCCGGGGTGCCTTATTGCTATTATAAACAGGTTACAAAGGTAATTAGAGCAGTAAAAATAAATGTTTTGACATACCTGTGGTATACGGGCCTAATTGCTTAAATAAACGATATATACTCCCCTACTTAAATAAACGATATATACTCCCCTACGTATTTATTCAGACAGGGAAGATAACAGTTTAATGTGACTGTATACTCCAGAATTTTAGATATGAGATCAAATGCTTCATATGAGACAGCACAGAACGTCACCTTTTATTTGAGGGTATTTTCAGGGTATCTGTTCTATATAAAATCTAAATAAAATGTCTATCTATCTAGCACAGAACGTCACCTTTTATTTGAGGGTATTTTCAGGGTATCTGTTCTATATAAGTTCTAAATAAAATGACTTCATGTATCTAGTCTCTCACATTTGAATGCGTCATAAGTATTTGGCCAAAATTCACTTATATGTGTATTGAAGTAGTCATAAGTTTAGTATTTGGTCTCACATTCCTATAACATAATAACTATATCAAGCTTGTGACTCTACAAACATGTTGGATGCATTTGCAGTTTGTTTTGGTTGCGTTTCAGATGATGTTGTACCCAACAGAAATGAACGGTAAATAATGTATCGTGTCATACGAGTCACACAAGAATAGAATATGTTTCTGAACACTTGTATATTAATGTGGATGCTAACACGATTAGGGATAATCATGAATGGATCATGAATAATAATGAGTGAGGAAGGTAGAGCCATACCCCTCATACCTCTAAAAAATGTGAACCTCCCCTGTTATTGGTCATTAAACGCTTCAGTGTCCTAATAAAAAGATAGGGGAGCGTAGCCGAGGGTAGAGGAGAAGGCGGAAACTTTTCAGTTCCTCGGCGTACACATCACAGACAAACTGAAATGGTCAGACAGTGTAGTGAAGAAGGTGCAACAGTGTCTCTTCAACCTCAGGAGGCCGAAGAAATAAAATGTAATTTCATTAACGTCTGCTAACCATGTGTATGTGACCAATAACACTTGATTTGGTACTTAAACGTTTTATATCTCCACTGTCCTCATGAACAGATAGGGGAGAGTAGCGGAGGGCTTGAAGGAATGGAACAACTCTAATTCAGTCTCCACTGTCCTAATGAACAGATAGGGGAGAGTAGCGGAGGGCTTGAAGGAATGGAACAACTCTAATTCAGTCTCCACTGTCCTAATGAACAGATAGGGGAGAGTAGCGGAGGGCTTGAAGGAATGGAACAACTCTAATTCAGTCTCCACTGTCCTAATGAACAGATAGGGGAGAGTAGCTTGAAGGAATGGAACAACTCTAATTCAGTCTCCACTGTCCTAATGAACAGATAGGGGAGAGTAGGGGAGGGCTTGAAGGAATGGAACAACTCTAATTCAGTCTCCACTGTCCTAATGAACAGATAGGGGAGAGTAGCTGAGGGCTTGAAGGAATGGAACAACTCTAATTCATAGACAGAGCTGTGGATGCAAGGACCGACCATGAGATCAAAATGATCGTTTTAAATACGTTTTGAGTCAAATACAGTGTTTGTTTACATTTGCATTGTTTACACACAACGGAGCTTTACGAGCTTAT
Organism: Salvelinus namaycush; assembly: GCF_016432855.1. Taxonomy (NCBI): domain Eukaryota; kingdom Metazoa; phylum Chordata; class Actinopteri; order Salmoniformes; family Salmonidae; genus Salvelinus; species Salvelinus namaycush. The sequence goes on along the minus strand of NW_024059641.1, from coordinate 71,428 downwards.
ATTTGGGGTTCTGGTGAGGAGCACATTTCAGTGCAATGCCCCTTTGGCTTTAAAACCACACATTAGTTCAACAACTGCAGAGTTTCTGGCTGTGTTTTTAAGACAGTACTCACGGGTGTTAATCAGATCTTCAGTCTCCTCTTCCTCTCCCTCTTCATCTCTCCAAACGTCTTCCTCCTCCTCTTTTATTGAGATAGCCTCCTCTTCCACTCCAAAAGGTTCTTCCTCTTCTTTAAACGTGATACTGATAGCCTCCTCTTCCTCCTCTTTCATTCTGAAAGCTTCTTCCTCTCCTTTTACGGAAACATCCTCCTCTTCCCCCTCTTCTTTCACGACAACGTTCAGCCACAGACCCTTTTTCTCCGTCCAGCAGACCTCTTCTTTAGCAGGAGGAGAGTAGCTTGGAGAGCTCATGGTGGGCTAGCTAGCATTGACGATTAGCTTAGGTTCAGTATAATCAACAAATGTGTAAATTGAGCAAACAAGTTACGCTTAAGTTAAATAGTAGATACGTAAAGAGGATTGTGTTAAAAACACCGAGATCAATAATGGTCCAAAGAGCTTCAATGTTTTCGGTTGTATGTTGGATACCAGGCTACGGAGGTGGTTGAATGAGTCAGCATCCGTGTTGTTGAAACAGCTTCCGGTGTCGTGTAGGCCACTAGATATGACGTCACCATCTGAAGACGCATATCGCCGTCAGCTGACTGGAATGAGTAACGCAGTTTAGAAAAATATTCACTACATTGTTTATTAAATTAAAGATGAGCAAATATGTTTTGTCTGACTTCTTACAGCCAATACTTTCGTCTATGCAGACCTGTAGCTACATGTGAATATGTACATTATGAATATATAATGATATAATAGTTCCGTGTAGCTCAGTTGGTAAAGCATGGCGCACGCAACGCCAGGGTTGTTGGTTTGATATGAGTCTGCTTAATTAATAACATTTTAATAAATTAATACCTAGTTAAGGATTTAACTCCAATCCTGACAATATAATGTCAGTTGTCAGTTGTGGCTGCTTTGCCTGATGTATTGTTGTCTCTACCTTCTTCCTCTTTGTGCTGTTGTCTGTGGCCAATAATGTTTGTACAATGCTTTGTGCTGCTACCATGTTGTTGTCATGTTGTGCTGCTACCATGTTGTTGTCATGTTGTGTTGCTACCATGTTGTTGTCATGTTGTTGTCATGTTGTGCTGCTACCATGTTGTTGTCATGTTGTGCTGCTACCATGTTGTTGTCATGTTGTGCTGCTACCATGTTGTTGTCATGTTGTGCTTCTACCATGTTGTTGTCATGTTGTGTTGCTACCATGTTGTTGTCATGTTGTTGTCATGTTGTGCTGCTACCATGTTGTTGTCATGTTGTTGTCATGTTGTGCTGCTACCATGTTGTTGTCATGTTGTTGTCATGTTGTGCTGCTACCATGTTGTTGTCATGTTGTGCTGCTACCATGTTGTTATCATGTTGTGCTGCTACTATGTTGTTGTCATGTTGTTGTCATGTTGTGCTGCTACCATGTTGTTGCCATGTTGTTGTCATGTTGTGTTGCTACCATGTTGTTGCCATGTTGTGCTGCTACCATGTTGTTATCATGTTGTGCTGCTACCATGTTGTTGTCATGTTGTGCTGCTACTATGTTGTTGCCATGTTGTTGTCATGTTGTGTTGCTACCATGTTGTTGCCATGTTGTTGTCATGTTGTGCTGCTACCATGTTGTTGTCATGTTGTTGTCATGTTGTGCTGCTACCATGTTGTTGCCATGTTGTTGTCATGTTGTGCTGCTACCATGTTGTTGTCATGTTGTGCTGCTACTATGTTGTTGTCATGTTGTTGTCATGTTGTGCTGCTACCATGTTGTTGCCATGTTGTTGTCATGTTGTGCTGCTACCATGTTGTTGTCATGTTGTGCTGCTACCATGTTGTTGTCATGTTGTGTTGCTACCATGTTGTTGTCATGTTGTGCTGCTACCATGTTGTTGTCATGTTGTGTTGCTACCATGTTGTTGTCATGTTGTTGTCATGTTGTGCTGCTACCATGTTGTTGCCATGTTGTTGTCATGTTGTGTTGCTACCATGTTGTTGTCATGTTGTGCTGCTACCATGTTGTTGTCATGTTGTTGTCATGTTGTGTTGCTACCATGTTGTTGTCATGTTGTGCTGCTACCATGTTGTTATCATGTTGTGCTGCTACCATGTTGTTGTCATGTTGTGCTGATACCATGTTGTTGTCATGTTGTGCTGCTACCATGTTGTTATCATGTTGTGCTGCTACCATGTTGTTGTCATGTTGTGCTGCTACCATGTTGTTGTCATGTTGTGCTGCTACTATGTTGTTGTCATGTTGTGCTGCTACTATGTTGTTGCCATGTTGTGCTGCTACCATGTTGTTGTCATGTTGTGCTGCTACTATGTTGTTGTCATGTTGTGCTGCTACTATGTTGTTGTCATGTTGTTGCCATGTTGTTGTCATGTTGTGTTGCTACCATGTTGTTATCATGTTGTGCTGCTACCATGTTGTTGTCATGTTGTGCTGCTACTATGTTGTTGCCATGTTGTGCTGCTACCATGTTGTTGTCATGTTGTGCTGCTACTATGTTGTTGTCATGTTGTGCTGCTACTATGTTGTTGTCATGTTGTTGCCATGTTGTTGTCATGTTGTGTTGCTACCATGTTGTTGCCATGTTGTGCTGCTACCATGTTGTTATCATGTTGTGCTGCTACCATGTTGTTGTCATGTTGTGCTGCTACTATGTTGTTGTCATGTTGTTGTCATGTTGTGTTGCTACCATGTTGTTGCCATGTTGTTGTCATGTTGTGCTGCTACCATGTTGTTGTCATGTTGTGCTGCTACCATGTTGTTGTCATGTTGTTGTCATGTTGTTGTCATGTTGTGCTGCTACCATGTTGTTGCCATGTTGTTGTCATGTTGTGTTGCTACCATGTTGTTGTCATGTTGTGCTGCTACCATGTTGTTGTCATGTTGTTGTCATGTTGTGTTGCTACCATGTTGTTGTCATGTTGTGCTGCTACCATGTTGTTGTCATGTTGTGCTGCTACCATGTTGTTGTCATGTTGTTGTCATGTTGTGCTGCTACCATGTTGTGCTGTTGTCATGTTGTGTTGTTGTCATGTTGTGCTGTTGTCATGTTGTGCTGTTGTCATGTTGTGCTGCTACCATGTTGTTGTCATGTTGTGCTGCTACCATGTTGTTGTCATGTTGTGCTGCTACTATGTTGTTGTCATGTTGTTGTCATGTTGTGTTGCTACCATGTTGTTGCCATGTTGTTGTCATGTTGTGCTGCTACCATGTTGTTGTCATGTTGTGCTGCTACCATGTTGTTGTCATGTTGTTGTCATGTTGTTGTCATGTTGTGCTGCTACCATGTTGTTGCCATGTTGTTGTCATGTTGTGTTGCTACCATGTTGTTGTCATGTTGTGCTGCTACCATGTTGTTGTCATGTTGTTGTCATGTTGTGTTGCTACCATGTTGTTGTCATGTTGTGCTGCTACCATGTTGTTGTCATGTTGTGCTGCTACCATGTTGTTGTCATGTTGTTGTCATGTTGTGCTGCTACCATGTTGTGCTGTTGTCATGTTGTGTTGTTGTCATGTTGTGCTGTTGTCATGTTGTGCTGTTGTCATGTTGTGCTGCTACCATGTTGTTGTCATGTTGTGCTGCTACCATGTTGTTGTCATGTTGTGCTGCTGCCATGTTGTTGTCATGTTGTTGTCATGTTGTGCTGCTACCATGTTGTTGTCATGTTGTGCTGCTGCCATGTTGTTGTCATGTTGTTGTCATGTTGTGCTGCTACCATGTTGTGATGTTGCCATGTTGTCATGTTGTGTTGCTACCATGTTGTTGTCATGTTGTGTTGCTACCATGTTGTTGTCATGTTGTTGTCATGTTGTGCTTCTACCATGTTGTTGTCATGTTGTGCTGCTACCATGTTGTTGTCATGTTGTGCTGCTACCATGTTGTTGTCATGTTGTGCTGCTACCATGTTGTTGTCATGTTGTTGTCATGTTGTGCTGCTGCCATGTTGTTGTCATGTTGTGTTGCTACCATGTTGTTGTCATGTTGTGCTGCTACCATGTTGTTGTCATGTTGTGTTGCTACCATGTTGTTGTCATGTTGTGTTGCTACCATGTTGTTGTCATGTTGTGCTGCTACCATGTTGTTGCCATGTTGTTGTCATGTTGTGCTGCTGCCATGTTGTTGTCATGTTGTGCTGCTACCATGTTGTTGTCATGTTGTGCTGCTACCATGTTGTTGTCATGTTGTGCTGCTGCCATGTTGTCATGTTGTGCTGCTACCATGTTGTTGTCATGTTGTTGTCATGTTGTGCTGCTACCATGTTGTTGCCATGTTGTTGTCATGTTGTGCTGCTACCATGTTGTTGTCATGTTGTTGTCATGTTGTGCTTCTACCATGTTGTTGCCATGTTGTTGTCATGTTGTTGTCATGTTGTGTTGCTGCCATGTTGTTGTCATGTTGTGTTGCTACCATGTTGTTGTCATGTTGTGTCGCTACCATGTTGTTGTCATGTTGTGCTGCTGTCATGTTGTTGTCATGTTGTGCTGCTACCATGTTGTTGCCATGTTGTTGTCATGTTGTGTTGCTACCATGTTGTTGTCATGTTGTTGTCATGTTGTTGTCATGTTGTGCTTCTACCATGTTGTTGTCATGTTGTGCTGCTGTCATGTTGTTGTCATGTTGTGCTGCACATTAAAAACACCAGCATGTTGGACATTAAAAACACCAGCATTATTCCCATGCATAATAGAGTGTGTTTTTTAACCTTTATTTAACTAGGCAAGTCAGTTAAGAACAAATTCTTATTTACAATGAAGGCCCACCAGAAGGCAAAAGCCCTCCTGCGGGGACGGGGACTAGGATTAAAAATGAATAAAAATATAGGATAAAACACACATCACGACAAGAGAGACACCACACTACATAAAGAGACCTAAGACAACAACATAGCAAGGCAGCAACACATGACAACACAACATGGCAGCAGCACAACATGGTAGCAGCACAAAACATGGTACAAACATTATTGGGCACAGACAACAGCACAAAGGTAGAGATAGCAATACATCACACGAAGCAGCCTCAACTGTCAGTAAGAGTGTCCATGATTGAGTCTTTGAATGAAGATATAAAACTGTCCAGTTTTACTGTTTTCTGCAGCTCGTTCCAGTTGCTAGACATTGAATTGACGTCTGTGTCTCTGTTGAAGGTTGTAGGTCTTCCAGCAGGACAACAACCCTAAACTCAAATCAAATCTGGAGTGTTCTGTTCTGGAGTGTTCTGTTCTGGAGTGTTCTGTTCTGGAGTGGCCAGCGAAGAGTCCTGGAGCCTCATGTATCAATATTGTGTAGAAACTATTATATAATATATATATATATATTCCAAATACTACTTTCGAATGGAATTTAGAATGTTTGTAGGCATAGAAAAGGTGTGATTTGTCAAACAACCCTACGAGTGTCACAGCACACTGGTAGGAGATAACCATTAATAAAATACAAATTGTTCTGAGCTTCAGTGCTACTGCACCACCTTGGCTATTTGCATTTCGAAATGCCCCTAATTAACCATATATGGTCAAAATCATCCCTTTGATAAAGCCCACGGGGGAAATATACAACACCGTACCATGAAATATGACACAATCAACAACAAAAAAAGCGATGAAAAAATAAAACTTTTCAGAGACTGAAATAGAGGTGCTCGTGTCAAAGTTTGAGTACAACTTGAGTACAGCTTTAATTTGTCTCCGTTGTGGCTTAAGAACACAGCGAGATTAACCAATAAGAACACAGAGAGATTAACCAATAAGAACACAGAGAGATTAACCAATAAGAACACAGAGAGATTAACCAATAAGAACACAGAGAGATTAACCAATAAGAACACAGAGAGATTAACCAATAAGAACACAGAGAGATTAACCAATAAGAACACAGAGAGAGGACTATTATAACTCAAGTTGCTTTAGCAAGAAGGTAAATATACGTTGAATGAGTAGACAACACTCCCCAATAAGCCATCCACCCTCAACAGCTTCCTCCTGTAAGGGTATAGGCAACACACTGCTGTTCTGCAGAACTGAATGAGTCGTGAGTCATGGCCACACATTCAGCAGCATCTTCTGCTCATATTTGGGAACCCATTGATGACATCATGTCAAAGAAACCCCTCTTTGACTTCAACCTGTTGTGTGATGGCGTCTATGGCAGTGTGGCAAAATGTTCCAACAGAGCAGATCAGACATCTCTCCTTCCATTTCAAAATGTATTATCTCTTAGTCTTTTAACAGTATTTACAGAATGGATTACCTTTCACACGTGCCTCTAATGTAACAAATTACTGGACTTTATACAGATTGTAATCGTTAGAAATGCATTGATGTGGTCAAATTATATATAGCCTGTCAAGATATGGAAATACAATGAAAACTAAAAATATTTTCCTTATTACTCTCACAATGTCAGACAGACGTTCTGGATCATACAAGACAAGGCTCCTGTTTCTATGAGCTGTTCTAGAAGGCTACTTACTTATATAATAATTTACATTTTGCAAATAATATAATGAACAACATCATAGGGTTGACATTTTGCATCCAATCAATCGAGGCTCATAAGAAAAATAATATACATATTTTAAAATATTTTATCTGATTTTAGACATGATCAGGTCTCCAGATAAAAAACAAAAGCAAAAGTAAAGTTTTTTTTTAATGATTTCATATAAACAATACGATTTCATTTGGCATGAACAAAAACACTAATTCTCAGTCAAAAACATAAGTCAGAACACAGCCTCTCTATTCTCTCATGTGATTTCAGGTCCTCTGACTGGGAAAATGTCTTTTCACAATGAGAGCAGTGGTATGTTGTCTCCTCCTGTGTACGTATCCTCTGATGTGATTTCAGGTTCCCCAACTGAGTAAAACTCTTTCCACAGTGGGAGCATTGGTAGGGCTTTTCTCCTGTGTGTGTCCTCTCATGCTTTGTCAGGCCTTCTAACCACCTAAAACTCTTTCCACAGTGGGAACAGTGGTAGGACTTTTCTCCTGTGTGTATTCTCTCATGTGACTTCAGGCTTCCTAACCAGGTAAAAGTAATTCCACAGTGGGAGCAGCGGTAAGGCTTCTCTCCAGAGTGTATTCTCTTATGTATTTTCAGGCTCCCTAACTGACTAAAACTGTTTCCACACTGGAAACATTGGAAAGGCTTTTCTCCTGTGTGTGTCCTCTCATGCTCTTTTAGGTTTCGTAACTTAGTAAAACTCTTTCCGCAGTGGGAGCAGTGATGTCCTTTGGCTGGTTTGGGCATCTCTGGGTCTGGTTCCCCTGAAGGACTCTTCCTGCTGTCAGAGGGAGAGTCTGGTCTTTCTCCTGCCAAAGACAAACATATTATTTAGTTAAACAGAGGCCTGAATGAAACCTCCACATGATAAAACTGTCTTCCTATGAGGTTTAATCTAGACTAGATCCCCCCCCCCCCTACATTCCTCAATAACACAAGGTCAGTTTTCACAACATTACATCATTAAACGTAAACTTGGTGAGATTTAAAAAAAAAAAAAAATGATGTAGAGCTCCAAATCTAATCTTGTTCTCATGGGTGTCATGTTTTGGTCGAAAAATGTACTAAATGGTCATAAAATTTACATTTCGACCTCCAAGTTGAACCACAAAGATGGTTGGAGGTCCACACATCAGAGAATGTTGAACTTGAATGGGAATATCAGTTGTTTTAAATTATACTGTCAACCCTCCATAAGAAACCTGTTGGAAATCATAAAAATTAAACAGAATAGAGAGGTCCATTCAAGTTGACATTCAACGGTTGGACGGACCGGCGGCCATCTTTGTGGAAGTAATTAGAAGTTAAAATGTAAATTTCATTACAATTTCAATGATGTTGTCACGACTTCTACCGAAGGTAACTCCTCTCCCTGTTCGGGCGGTGCTCGGCGGTCGGTGTCGCCGGTTTACTAGCCGCCAACGGGTCCCTTTTTCCTTTTCTGTTTGTTTTGTCTGTGATCCTTTTCACACCTGGTTTCATTTGCGTTTATTTCTGTGTGTATATAGGGCACCTGTTGCCTGCCTTAGTTCGTGCGGGATTAAGCTTGTGTGTATTTGCGCTCGATTATATGTGATGTTTGTTGTTTTCACTATTACGCACGTGTATGTAAAGTGTCGGAACTGTGTTTGTTCCTCCGTGCGTTTGCACGAGTTTCTGAATATCGAGAGCGTAGTTTTTTGGATTTTCGTCTGTGCCATTTTTGTATTGGTGGACTATATGATTAAACACGCTTCTCAGATATCCCTGCTCTCCTGCGCCTGACTCCTACACCTCTCACCGAGACGCACCTTATCACAGATGTACTGCAGTGGTCTGAAGCAGAGGTGCAAAGTACTTAAGTAAAAATACTTTAAAGTACTACCTAAGTACTTTTCCTTGACATCCAAAAGTACTCGTTACATTTTGAATGCTTAGCAGGACAGAAAAATGGTCCAATTTACACACTTATCAAGAGAACATCCCTGATCATCCTTACTGCATCTGATCTGACAAATACATTGTTTGTAAACGACGCCTGAGTGTTGGAGTGCCCCTGGCTATCCGTAAAATAACAAAACAAGAAAATGGTGCAGTCAGGTATGCTTAATATAAGGAATGTGAAATGATTTATACTTTTACTTTTATACTTAAAAGTATATTTTAGGAATTACATTTACATTTGATACTTAAGTACATTTAAAACTAAATACTTTTAGACTTTTACTCGAGTAGTATTTTACTGTGACTTTCACTTGAGTCATTTTCTATTAAAGTATCTTTACTTTCACTCAAGTAGTCATTTTCTATTAAGGTATCTTTACTTTTACTCAAGTAGTCATTTTCTATGAAGTAATCTTTACTTTTACTCGAGTCATTTTCTATTAAGGAATCTTTACTTTTACTCAAGTAGTCATTTTCTATTAAAGTATCTTTACTTTTACTCAAGTAGTCATTTTCTATTAAGGTATCTTTACTTTTACTTGAGTCATTTTCTATTAAGGAATCTTTACTTTTACTCAAGTAGTCATTTTCTATTAAGGTATCTTTACTTTTACTCAAGTAGTCATTTTCTATTAAAGTATCTTTACTTTTACTCAAGTAGTCATTTTCTATGAAGGAATCTTTACTTTTACTCAAGTAGTCATTTTCTATTAAGGTATCTTTACTTTTACTCAAGTAGTCATTTTCTATTAAGGAATCTTTACTTTTACTCAAGTAGTCATTTTCTATGAAGGAATCTTTACTTTCACTCAAGTAGTCATTTTCTATTAAGGTATCTTTACTTTTACTCAAGTAGTCATTTTCTATGAAGGAATCTTTACTTTTACTCAAGTAGTCATTTTCTATTAAGGAATCTTTACTTTCACTCCAGTTTGACAGTTGGGTACTTTTTCCACTACTGGTCTGAAGGGTCCATTCTATGAATTCTATGTGTATAATTGAAATGACACCCACCCTGTATTCAACTGATGGCAGGCGAGACCCAAAAACCTCAGATGATGTAAAGTAGGGTCTAAACTACAACATGTGCAAACAAGGAGTTTGCATGTTTTTAGATAATTGATGTTAAAAGGTTAAAAATATAATAATTTTTAAAAAAATTGGGGAGGGGGGGGATTATAAAACTGTTTAACAACCCTTTTTGTTTTTCAATGATATCAAACTCAACCGTTTGTCTATTCCAGTGATTAAAACATGGATGTCTCATGGTATGGTGGGGAATAGAAAACGGGTCAACTTTGAACATTTAAAAAAAAATGTTACCTTTATTTAACTAGGCAAGTCAGAACAAATTCTTATTTTTAATGAAGGCCTACCCGGGGAACAGTGGGTTAACTGCCTTGTTCAGGCGCAGAACGACAGATTTTCACCTTGTCAGCTCGAGGATTCGATCTTGCAATCTTTTGGTTACTAGTCCAATGCTCTAACCACTAGGCTACCTGCCGCTACCTGCCGCCCCCACATCTCCTGAATGTTTTGCCATTCAGGTCCAAAAAGTCATTTTCTGACCACTTCTTCCATGGGCAAACATCTATGGACACACTATGGATACTCTATGGACACAGGGCTAGGCTACATCCTCTATATCTACAACAGGGCTACATCCTCTATATCTACAACAGGGCTAGGCTACATCCTCTATATCTACAACAGGGCTACATCCTCTATATCTACAACAGGGCTAGGCTACATCCTCTATATCTACAACAGGGCTACATCCTCTATATCTACAACAGGGCTAGGCTACATCCTCTATATCTACAACAGGGCTACATCCTCTATATCTACAACAGGGCTACATCCTCTATATCTACAACAGGGCTAGGCTACATCCTCTATATCTACAACAGGGCTACATCCTCTATATCTACAACAGGGCTAGGCTACATCCTCTATATCTACAACAGGGCTACATCCTCTATATCTACAACAGGGCTAGGCTACATCCTCTATATCTACAACAGGGCTAGGCTACATCCTCTATATCTACAACAGGGCTACATCCTCTATATCTACAACAGGGCTACATCCTCTATATCTACAACAGGGCTAGGCTACATCCTCTATATCTACAACAGGGCTAGGCTACATCCTCTATATCTACAACAGGGCTACATCCTCTATATCTACAACAGGGCTACATCCTCTATATCTACAACAGGGCTAGGCTACATCCTCTATATCTACAACAGGGCTAGGCTACATCCTCTATATCTACAACAGGGCTACATCCTCTATATCTACAACAGGGCTAGGCTACATCCTCTATATCTACAACAGGGCTAGGCTACATCCTCTATATCTACAACAGGGCTAGGCTACATCCAGAACGTATTAAACTGAGACCTCAGTAAAAGATGTAAAAAAATACAAGTTTTCCATTTCAATTTATAAAATTTATAAATCATTAAAAAGTACCAAGAATCCATGTGAATTGTTTGAAGAGGATGCTATATCGTTACAAATGATATATGTCTAAAAATGAGCTGGATCAGAAAGGCTACTTTTGAGATTGTCAAAAATGAATATATAAAAATAGATCTCAGAATCTAGACTCTATATATTAGAGCACAATATAAGGAGTATAATGACTCCAAGATAATCTAGACTCTATATGTTAGAGCACAATATAAGGAGTATAATGACACCAAGATAATCTAGACTATATATATTAGAGCACAATATAAGGAGTATAATGACTCCAAGATAATCTAGACTATATATATTAGAGCACACTATAAGGAGTATAATGACAGCAAGATGTTGTCTGTATCATGTAGGGTTCAGAGGTCATGGGGTCTGACAGTATAATGACTAGATGTTGTCTGTATCATGTAGGGTTCAGAGGTCATGGGGTCTGACAGGAGGCATGTATAGGTCTAAAAAGTTCCTAAAAAGGCCACTTTTATCATGGTTTTCTCAAACATGGTTTGTGTTACAAATGTAAAAAAACATATCGAACATACTTCCTCCAATGAGGTTTCTATGAGAGAATTGCCAAACATTATATTCTGAGATACGAAAAATATTTTCGGGCCACGTTGGCATGGAATCACTCTCCAGTGTAATACAATGTAATTTGAGTCATGATAAGAGCAAGTCCATTCTGTGAGACATTAAAGTTGTGAATTTGCTAATCCATTGTTAAGGTTTTGTTGGTGACCCGCTCTTTGGTGGTTTACACATCTTACAGTGTAGTTATCAATTCCTCCATTAAATAATAACACATTCAAGCATCAACATTCAGTAGAACGCTGCTTTAAAACCACGCATCAGTTTATCAATAGTTTGTGCTCCTGTTTTTAAGACAGTACTTACTGGTCTTAATCAGATCGCCTGTCTCCTCCTCCTGTTCTTGTTCTTCCTTCTCCAACTTCAATGTGACAGTTATCTCTCCCTCCTTCACTCCAAAAACTGCATCCTCCTCTTCTTTTACTGTAACATCCTCCTCTTATTATTACCACCAGGTCATTATAACCACCAGGTCATTAGAACCACCAGGTCAGGGAGAAGAGCCTCACTCTGACCTCTGTCGAGTTGAAGTATCTGCTCTCCAGTTGAAATTTCAGCTCTGGTGCAGATGTGCCCATCTGCTCTCCAGGTGTAGACCCAGGGGGCCCGTTTAGAACCTTTTTAGGACATTTCGAGATGACAGATGTTTGTGTTTGGTCTATTAATGTACCTGTGAGTTGAAATTTTTATCATTTTTGCATTTGACAAAATTAGACTCCTTTAAAGTGCCAGTTTTTCGCTCAGGTAGGGTATCAGCCTGAGCTATTTAAAAACACGTTTTCAACATTTCAAGATAGCAGTTAGTTTAGTTTGATGTAAATAAAGATAGCTGAGAAGTGGGACTCTGTCATTGTTTCTGACAAGATCTCTCATTGATCTCGGGTTCAGCCACCAGGGGGCACCAAACCTCTTTGAAAAGTTCATGTGAATAGTTACCACTTCTCAGGAGATGATAGACTTAGCCTTTCAAATGTTTTGTAATGATGGGATGGCTATTGAACAGAACTTTAAAACCTGGTTTTCTTGTATGTACCAGTTCATGAAATCACACATTTGACATTTATGCTCACTGAGTCTGTACATAGTCAAAGCTTTCCTTAAGTTTGGGTCAGTCACAGTGGTCAGGTATTCTGCCACTGTGTACTCTCTGTTTAGGGCCAAATAGCATTCTAGTTTTCTCTGTTTTTTTGTTAATTCTTTCCAATGTGTCAAGTAATTATCTTTTTGTTTTCTCATGATTTGGTTGGGTCTAATTGTGCTGTTGTCCAGGGGCTCTGTGGGGTGTGTTTATGTTTGTGAACAGAGCACAATGACCAGCTTGCTTAGGGGACTCTTCTCCAGGTTCATCTCTCTGTAGGTGATGGCTTTGTTAATGGCCCATACCCTCCCCATCACCAATCAGCCCTGCCATTGTTTGTATTCATACTGTTTTGTAAAGAATGGCTTCTTGTCTTTTAGGTTGTATTCCACTGGGAAAGTGATTACAGTTTTCCTCAGTCGCTTTGGTGCATTTCTTAGATCAAAAGTGCAATTCTTGATACGACTTGTACAAATTCCAAATCATCTAGTCACTTGTGCACATCATTAAAGCAATTTCTTATTCCTTTGAACAAATTGCAATTGATAATGTACAAGTGTCAGCTTTTTTCCACATTATCAATTGCTCACGTCATGTTGATCAAAATATAGTATATGGTTCTCTGTTGAATAGTCTTACCCCTCAAAACATCTAGGCATTAGTTCCTTGCATAAGCCATTACATGCAAAATTGTTTAACTATTTGTCATAAACTGTCAAGCATAGTTTTACACATTTCTATAAGACCTTTTGTACAAAAACGTAAACTGATGAATCGTGCAGGTGAAATTGACCCTCACTCATGAAGGAATTAAGTTTTGATTTACATAGCCTGCAATTGTGACAATCACTGCATTCAAACCTGTGTAGATCAGTCAATTTTTAATATACAGACTTAAAACTCAGGATTCTGTAACAGCATACTCCATTCAAGATATGTGTTTACTGTGACAACCAGAAGTGCCTTAAGATGGTGTCATAGATGCTGTTTTGAAGGGGTAAAAGGTCAGAACTTTTCAAAACTTCATATATGTGATTAGACAACCCTCGTGAACTGTAAATCAGTCATTTCTCCCAACAGATGTCAAAGAAAAGCTCTCACACACACACACAGCAGGGATGGAGTGAAAAAATACGGTGCTTAAAGACACACAAAGCCTGCAATGGCATTACTATTATCTCCAGGCCGTGCCGAGTTCAACGAGATGCCCCGCTTGACCGTAGCTCACTCGGTCTGAGCGCAGCCACAGTGACAACAAGACGGACCCAGAGCTAGCTAGCTGGCTGGCTGGCTGGCTGGCTGGCTGGCTGGCTGGCTGGCTGGCTGGCTGGCTGTCTGTATCTCTCTCACATTCTCTCTCTCTCTCTTTCTCTACGATTAGAATGTAAAGTCTCTCCCTATCTCTCTCTCTCTTTTGGATAACTTTAGGAAATAGATTCTCTCTCTCAATTCAATTCAATTCAAGGGGCTTTATTCAATTCAAGGGGCTTCTCTCTCTCTCTCTCTCAATTCAATTCAATTCAATTCAATTCAAGGGGCTTTATTGGCATGGGAAACATGTGTTTACATTACCAAAGCGAGTGAGGTAGATAATATACAACAGTGAAATAAACAATAAAAATGAACAGTAAACATTACACATGCAGAAGTTTCAAAACAATAAAGACATTACAAATGTCATATTATATATATATACAGTGTTGTAACAATGTGCAAATGGTTAAAGTACAAAAGGGAATGAGATCCCTGAATGGTAAAAAAACATCTCCAAATAGAATATGTTTGTATCACAAATTATCTTACAGATATTTTGACCATATCTGACAGGCTCCCAAAGGCAATCAAAGGATCTAGCTCACTTAATGCCCCATACCCTCCCCATCACCAATCAGCCCTGCCATTGTTTGTATTCATACTGTTTTGTAAAGAATGGCTTCTTGTCTGTTAGGTTGTATTCCACTGGGAAAGTGATTACAGTTTTCCTCAGTCGCTTTGGTGCATTTCTTAGATCAAAAGTGCAATTCTTGATACGACTTGTACAAATTCCAAATAATCTAGTCACTTGTGCACATCATTAAAGCAATATCTTATTCCTTTGAACAAATTGCAATTGATAATGTACAAGTGTCAGCTTTTTTCCACATTATCAATTGCTCACGTCATGTTGATCAAAATATAGTATATGGTTCTCTGTTGAATAGTCTTACCCCTCAAAACATCTAGGCATTAGTTCCTTGCATAAGCCATTACATGCAAAATTGTTTAACTATTTGTCATAAACTGTCAACCTCTCTCCGCCTCTCTCCCTTTTCACTCCCTCTCTCCGCCTCTCTCCCTTTTCACTCCCTCTCTCCTCCTCTCTCCCTTTTCACTCCCCTCTCTCCGCCTCTCTCCCTTTTCACTCCCTCTCTCCGCCTCTCTCCCTTTTCTCTCCGCCTCTCTCCCTTTTCTCTCCCTCTCTCCGCCTCTCTCCCTTTTCACTCCCTCTCTCCGCCTCTCTCCCTTTTCACTCCCTCTCTCCGCCTCTCTCCCTTTTCACTCCCCTCTCTCCGCCTCTCTCCCTTTTCACTCCCCTCTCTCCCTTTTCTCTCCCTTTTCACTCCCCTCTCTCCCTTTTCACTCCCATCTCTCCGCCTCTCTCCCTTTTCACTCCCATCTCTCCGCCTCTCTCCCTTTTCACTCCCTCTCTCCGCCTCTCTCCCTTTTCACTCCCTCTCTTCGCCTCTCTCCCTTTTCACTCCCTCTCTTCGCCTCTCTCCCTTTTCACTCCCTCTCTTCGCCTCTCTCCCTTTTCACTCCCTCTCTCTCACAATTTAAATCTCTCTCTCCCTTTTCACTCCCTCTCTCCGCCTCTCTCCCTTTTCACTCCCCTCTCTCCCTTTTCACTCCCCTCTCTCCGCCTCTCTCCCTTTTCACTCCCCTCTCTCCGCCTCTCTCCCTTTTCACTCCCCTCTCTCCGCCTCTCTCCCTTTTCACTCCCTCTCCCTCTCTAAGAACATCCCATTTGAATCAATAAGGATTGCAGTTGTGGGTGACTATCTGGGTGGAGCAGACTGGGAGGCTGGTATTCTGACCTGGGCTGGAGAAGACTGGGAGACTGGTATTCTGACCTGGGCTGGAGCAGACTGGGAGACTGGTATTTTGACCTCGGCTGGAGCAGACTGGGAGGCTGGTATTCTGACCTGGGCTGGAGCAGACTGGGAGGCTGGTATTCTGACCTGGGCTGGAGCAGACTGGGAGACTGGTATTCTGACCTGGGCTGGAGCAGACTGGGAGACTGGTATTCTGACCTGGGCTGGAGCACACTGTTGGAGCAGACTGGGAGGCTGGTATTCTGACCTGGGCTGGAGAAGACTGGGAGACTGGTATTCTGACCTGGGCTGGAGCAGACTGGGAGGCTGGTATTCTGACCTGGGCTGGAGCACACTGGGAGGCTGGTATTCTGACCTGGGCTGGAGCAGACTGGGAGGCTGGTATTCTGACCTGTGCTGGAGCAGACTGAGAGGCTGGTATTCTGACCTGGGCTGGAGCAGTCTGGGAGGCTGGTATTCTGACCTGGGCTGGAGCAGACTGTGAGGCTGGTATTCTGACCTGGGCTGGAGCAGACTGGGAGGCTGGTATTCTGACCTGGGCTGGTGCACACTGTGCTGGAGCAGACTGGGAGACTGGTATTCTGACCTGTGCTGGAGCAGACTGGGAGACTGGTATTTTGACCTGGGCTGGAGCACACTGTGTTGGAGCAGACTGAGAGGCTGGTTGGCTGACCTGGGCTGGAGCAGACTGGGAGACTGGTATTTTGACCTGGGCTGGAGCACACTGGGCTGGAGCAGACTGAGAGGCTGGTAAGTTGACCTGGGCTGGAGCAGACTGGGAGGCTGGTATTCTGACCTGTGCTGGAGCAGACTGGGAGACTGGTATTCTGACCTGGGCTGGAGCACACTGGGAGGCTGGTATTCTGACCTGTGCTGGAGCAGACTGGGAGACTGGTATTCTGACCTGGGCTGGAGCAGACTGTGCTGGAGCAGACTGGGAGACTGGTATTCTGAACTGTGCTGGAGCAGACTGGGAGACTGGTATTCTGACCTGGGCTGGAGAAGACTGGGAGACTGGTATTCTGACCTGGGCTGTAGCAGACTGGGAGACTGGTATTCTGACCTGTGCTGGAGCAGACTGGGAGACTGGTATTCTGACCTGGGCTGGAGAAGACTGGGAGACTGGTATTTTGACCTGGGCTGGAGCACACTGTGTTGGAGCAGACTGAGAGGCTGGTTGGCTGACCTGGGCTGGAGCACACTGTGTTGGAGCAGACTGAGAGGCTGGTTGGCTGACCTGGGCTGGAGCAGACTGGGAGACTGGTATTCTGACCTGTGCTGGAGCAGACTGGGAGACTGGTATTCTGACCTGGGCTGGAGCACACTGTGCTGGAGCAGACTGGGAGACTGGTATTCTGACCTGTGCTGGAGCAGACTGGGAGACTGGTATTCTGACCTGTGTTGGAGCAGACTGGGAGACTGGTATTCTGACCTGGGCTGGAGCAGAGTGGTAGGCTGGTGCAGTGTCATCAGGCTGTGTGGTGGAGGCCATCCTGTTCTCGGGTTCTGCTGGTGCATTTCTTAGATCAAAAGTGTAATTCTTGATACTACTTGTACAAATTCCAAATCATCTAGTCACTTGTGCACATCATTAATTAAAGCCATTTCTATTTCCTTGAGAACAAATTGCAATTGATAATGTACAAGTGTCAGCTTTTTTCCACATTATCAATTGCTCATGTCCATACCTCTTTCGCTTCACGGAGAGATGAGTTGCAGCAGGGAGTTGCATTCCCTCTTTATAGAGGCGTGCGTAACAATTATAACCACCAGGTCATTATAACCACCAGGTCATTATAACCAAACCCACCAGGTCATTATAACCACCAGGTCATTATTACCACCAGGTCGTTATAACCACCAGGTCATTATAACCACCAGGTCATTATAACCACCAGGTCATTATAACCACAAGGTCATTATAACCACAAGGTCATTATAACCACAAGGTCATTATAACCCCCAGGTCATTATTACCCCCAGGGCATTATTACCCCCAGGGCATTATTACCCCCAGGGCATTATTACCCCCAGGGCATTATAACCCCCAGGGCATTATAACCCCCAGGTCTTTATAACCACCAGGTCATTATAACCACCAGGTCATTATAACCACCATCTGATGTAAAGAATATTTGCTGCTCTGTGGTGTGTAATGAGGAGCAACCAGATGCTGCACGCATTTATGAAATTGCTTATTCCAGTTACTAATAAGCATGCACCCATTAAGAAAATGACTGTAAAAGCTGTTAAATCCCAGTGGATTGATGAGGAATTGAAAAATGGTATGGTTGAGAGGGATGAGGCAAAAGGAATGGCAAAAAAGTCCGGCTGTACAACCGATTGGCAAACATCCTGCAAATTGAGAAATCATGTGACTAAACTGAATAAAAAGAAGAAAAACGACACAATGAAACATAGATAAATGACATAAAGAATGCTAGTAAAAAGCTTTGGAGAACCTTACATACCATTTTGGTAAAACATTAACTGAATCAGATGGCTCATTTATCACAAAGCCCACTACTTTATGATTTTTTCACTGGCAAGATTTTAAACTTAGGCATGACATACCAGCAGCAAACGCTGTTTGTTATATCTGACCAAATTATGAAAGACAAGCATTGTAATTTAGAATTCCTGTCACGATCGTCAATAGGAGAGAGAGATGACCAAGGCGCAGCGTGTGCAAAATACATCTTCCTTTTAATATAGATGAAGACGTAACACGAAAAGAAACACTCTTACAAAAAAAACTAACAAAACAAAACAAACGACCGTGAAGCTAAGAACGTAGTGCACACACAGGCTACAAACGTATAACATAGACAATTACCCACAACAAACTAAAGCCTATGGCTACCTTAAATATGGCTCCCAATCAGAGACAACAGAAATCAGCTGTCTCTAATTGGGAACCCATTCAGGCAACCATAGACTTTCCTAGACAACTACACCCAACATAGACACAGCTAGACACATTCACTCAACACAAACCCATACACTACACCCAACACCCCCTTTACCATATAACCACCCTAGACACTACAAAAAACACATACATTCCCCATGTCACACCCTGACCTAACTAAAGATAATTAAGAAAACAAAGAATACTAAGGCCAGGGCGTGACAATTCCGTAAAGTCAGTGTGGAAGAGGTGAACAAATTATTGTTGTCTATCAACAATGACAAGCCACCGGGGTCTGACAATCTAGATGGAAAATTACTGAGGATAATAGCGGACTATATTAGCACTCCTATTTTCAGTATCTTTAATTTAAGTCTACTAGAGAGCATGTGCCCTCAGGCTTGGAGGGAAGCTAAAGTCATTCGACATGTGCTATGCTCTGCATAGTTAGCTCCAGGTAAAATGTTGCACTTATTCAGCCATTCTGTGACCAAAAACAAGCTACATATGGACAGTACCAAAATAAACTGATTCTGGAAATGACAAAGCGCCTCGTAACCTTGCTGGAAATGGGACAAACGGACCCCTTCTGTGGTAACAGACTGGGACGATTTGTAATCAAATCTAATTCCCAGGAACGGGGTTCAAATGAACCACAGAGACTGTGTGGGATACAAACATGGCCGTGTCCAACCCTGCTTGTTCCCTCGACTCCACTACCAACCACCAATCTCCAACAGGGTCCTTAACCTGTATCACTAGACACCTCATAGTGAGCTACAGGTAGGAATCAGCAATTAATCCCAATAATGAGCCACCTATGGGAGGGGTAACCCTTTGTGGACAAATCTCTCAACGTATTACTGCTACCCTGGGGAGATTGATATACCCCTTGAACACCATGGAACACCGGCTCCGACCCTGTCGGATGTGGCAGGGCTTGCAAACTATTACAGACTACAAAGGGAAGCATTAGCTGCCTAATGACATGAGCCTACCAGACGAGCTAAATTACTTATATGCTAGCTTCGAGGAAAGTAACACTGAAACATGCATAACAGCATCAGCTGTTCCAGACGACTGTGTGATCACGCTCTCCGCAGCCGATGTGAGTAAGACCTTTAAACAGGTTAACGTTCACAAGGCCACAGGGCCAGACGGATTACCAGGACGTGTACTCCAAGCATGAGATGACCAACTGGCAAGGGTCTTCACTGACATGTTCATCCCCTGTCTGAGTCTGTAATACCAAGATGTTTCAAGCAGACCACCATAGTCCCTGTGCCCAAGAACACTAAGGTAACCTGCCTAAATGACTACCGACCCGTAGCACTCACGTCTGTAGCCATGAAGTGCTTTGAAAGGCTGGTAGTGGCTCACATCAACACCATTATCCCAGAAACCCTAGACCCACTCCAATTTGCATACCGCCCCATCAGATCCACAGATGATGCAATCTCTATTGCACTCCACACTGCCCTTTCCCACCTGGACAATAGGAACACCAATATGAGAATCCTATTCATCGACTACAGCTCAGCGTTCAACACCATAGTATAGGTGCCCTCAAAGCTCATCACTAAGCTAAGGACCCTGGGACTAAACACTGAGCACGCCCCCATTCTCATCGAAGGGGTTGTAGCGGAGCAGGTTGAGAGCTTCAAGTTCCCTGGTATCCACATCCTTGGTGTCCACATTATAGGCTTAGTTAACTGGTGAACTGTTGAAATCATGGAAACATAATGACGATTCTAATTCTAGATTTGGAATAGAATGTGCAGCACCTTGAATATATTGTTGTTTGACTACGAATTAATAAACCAGGGAGGAATTACTGACAGAGTAGGAGCATGGTGGAGACATCCAAGAGAGGGAAATCAGGAAGGGAAATGACAGCAAGTAGTGCAGACGAAAGGGATAACAAGTTGGTGAAGCAACAGATGTGCTGGAATGACAACAATAGAGATGGAATGACAACAATAGAGATGGAATGACAACAATACAGATGGAATGACAACAATACAGATGGAATGACAACAATACAGATGGAATGACAACAATACAGATGGAATGACAACAATACAGATGGAATGACAACAATAGAGATGGAATGACAACAATAGAGATGGAATGACAACAATAGAGATGGAATGACAACAATAGAGATGGAATGACAACAATAGAGATGGAATGACAACAATAGAGATGGAATGACAACAATAGAGATGGAATGACAACAATAGAGATGGAATGACAACAATAGAGATGGAATGACAACAATAGAGATGGAATGTCAACAATAGAGATGGAATGTCAACAATAGAGATGGAATGACAACAATAGAGATGGAATGACAACGATAGAGAGGGAATGACAACGATAGAGAGGGAATGACAACAATATAGGTGGAATGACAACAATAGAGATGGAATGACAACAATAGAGATGGAATGACAACAATAGAGATGGAATGACAACAATAGAGATGGAATGACAACAATATAGATGCTACTTTGAGAACACAAACTCTCACATCTTTCACAGCACAGAGCGAGGGAGTCCAGGGGATGACTGGAGGAGCAATGGAGGAAGCATTGTGGGATTCTCTTGGCGTGAGTAGAGTTGGTGAGACTGCATGGAGGATGGTGAAGAACAGTCACTTTAACTCTACCTACATGTACATATTACCTCAACTAACCGGTGCCCCCTCACATTGACTCTGTACAGTTGGTGAGACTGAGTGGACGATGGTGAAGAACAGTTGACTGAAAAGGGCTAAAGTTGGTAATGAAAAGCAGTTTAGGGTCGGAGTGGGAATCATCAGCAAGGATGTTTTTGTGGGGTAGCAGCAATACACCTGATGAGTGTAGTCTGACAATAAACCTCAGAGAAGAAGACATGGTAGGAACCAAAGTGTTGGTCAGTGTTTCCAGTTGACCCTAATTAGATGTTTTCTTACTTCATGTAGCTGGCTAGCTAGCCAACATATTCATACATCGCTTACTCCTCTCTGATAAGATACCGCTGCACAAACATACTTATCTAGGCCTACACCAGCACTGGTAACAGGCAGTATTAGCTAGCTACGTTTGCTCTGACTCTTAATACATTTAGCAAGCTAGCTAGCCCGCTAACTAGCGATTAGCAGCTAAGATTATTTGAGCAACACCTTGCTAAGAAAAGACAATCTTTCGCCTTTAATGTAATGGCATGAAAAGAATTTCCAGAATATTATACAATGACTTATCAACAGCTCTAACTATTTGACCCCAACAGGAAATCTACACTGGCAGTTATAGAAAGACCCATTTACTATATAACCATTGATTCTTGAAGAATATAACTTATAAATGCCTCAAATGTTTTAACCGTATTACCCCTACCAGAAACCAAAACATAAGCTCGTATAACGCCACTGTTTGTAAACAAATACTATATGGCTGAGGAGGAGGGTCGATCCAAGCGTTCTGACCTCACAATGACAGTAAAGCACCCAAGCTAACTGGCTAACGTTGGATAGCTTGCTAGACACAAATCAGAGAAAACCTCACTCTTACCATTTTACTTGCCCTAGCAGAGCTGGTTAGGCTGTTTTCATGTTATCCAGAGCGTTGGTGACTAACTGTGCTGCTGGCAACAATTTAATTTGAGCTTTTGTTGCAGAAATGTTTACTGACACCGGCCATATTCAACGGGTGTTGAGCGTTATTAAATTCATCAGTATTAGTAGAGAACGAGAGCGAATTTACGCACCTGAATTAACAAAGCACACGACCCCTTGGCTAAGAATGACATGAATAATCAAGTCAATAAACATTTGGGAGTTAGAATATAGTTACTATAATGGCAAGTTTGATGTATAAGTAGCCAACTAACGTTAGGTAGCTAGCTCACATACTGGGACATACTGCTGTAAAGACATGCTATGCGTTTTGTAAGGATAGTGTAGCTAACATAACGTGTAACGTAACTTATTTGAAAAGGCATTACTTTATTACATTGCTCAACATTTGTCATAGTTATTTAAAGTTCATTTGTATCCGCTCTCTCGTTGGACTTCGGCTGCATATTTTCCCCCATTTTCTTCAAATCTGAAAACGTTGAAGCCACAACCATTTCCTGAAGAATTGCATTATGGGCCCTAAAGTACTGCGTGTTTACATCATATTTTGACGAATTTAGTACGACATCCGGGAACTTTTGGCATACTAACTACATCATACTATGACCAATAAGCAGACTATATACTCAATTAACATCACAAATAGTACAGTTAGTATGAGTATTCTAACACAGCTCAGGACTCTGGGCAGCCATTTTGTTTGTTTAAAAACTAGGTTTCCCCTTTAAAAAGCCACCCAACAATCAATCAAATAATCTGCAGTCAACCAATAACCAAGCTGTAATTCCACCACTGTTTTGGTAATAAGATGATGGATGGGGCTGGAGAAATGTAACTACTCTCAAATTCATAGACAGACCTATGGATGAAAGGACTGACCATCCATGATATCAACATTATAGTTTTAACCATGTTGAGGCTATACAGTGTTGATTTACATTGTTTCTAAACATTGGAGTAAAAAAACATTTTTTGGGGTTCTGATGAAACAGTTGAACTAAGATCATGAGGCATTTGTTATATTCTTCAAGAATAATTATTTCACTGTAACAGCCTCACCTTCTACTTGTTTTTGTATTGTAACAGGCTCCTCCTCCCCTTCCTCGAGAGCTTCTTTCTCCATCCAGCAGACCTTCTCTTCTTCAACAGGAACGGGGTTAAATTTGAGACTGGAGCTATGAGGCATGTACTGAAGTCGCTAAGCGGTATAATTCAAAGCAGTCTCACTTTATCAGCAGCACGTGATCAATGACGTCTGAAGAATCATTTCGTCGAACACCTGATTGGTTTGGTATTGGGCTCGTTCGACATTGCAGCCGACAGTGCAGGTGGCTGCTGACTGACTAATTTACAAATCACCTTGCATCATAAATAACTACTCATTATTATTTATAAATCAGTCAGTCACCGTTTACCCACAACGTAGCACGAATTTGATGCTCTCGAACACGGCCAGTGGTTTAATATATGACATAATGGCTACGCTGCAACGGCGTGTGACTTCATCTATAAAATGTGGCTGTTCTAAATTCTGTGTCGCTCAAAGCCTTGAGTAACTAACCTATTTTTGACACAATTGGCTCGAAAGCATCAATGCTTCAGGAAGCTTTATTTCCCCATCACTACTTTTCAGCATGTTTTCTGTGAATTAGACTAGGGGAGTTTTGTAACTTTTTATCCGGTAGTTGGTCTCGCTGACCATAACCGTGCTGGTTGGCTACGCTGGTTAGGCTAATAGCTAGTTGGCTAAATAGCTAACGTTAGCTGGCTGGCTAAGATAACTGCATATAACTAATGTTAGCTGGCTGGCTAAGATAACAGCATATAGCTAATGTTAGCTGGCTGGCTAAGATAACTGCATATAGCTAATGTTAGCTGGCTGGCTAAGATAACTGCATATAGCTAATGTTAGCTGGCTGGCTAAGATAACTGCATATAGCTAACATTCTTTGATATTTGGTGAGAAGGTGTTATGTATTTCCAAAGCGTTGGTTTACTTTTATCACTCAAGTCATGAGTTCAAATGATTGGTTTAATTTGAAGTTATACATTTGAAGTTATTTCTGTTGTAGTTTACATCATAGGTAATAGGCTGGTCCTCCATATTACTTCACACCTGACTTTGGCATTCTTCTGAATTCTGTTTGGTTTAATGTAATAAGGTGTAACTTTGTAATAACTCCAAAAATAGAACAGCGAGGTTAACTTTGCATTGGGACTTTAAAAATATTTTATTTCATATTTTATAAAAATACAAAACATACAAACAACAACATCACACAAACATTAACTACATCACACCTGCCCAGACCCACTAGAACACCTCTCCATGTCCATTAACTACATCACACCTGCCCAGACCCACTAGAACACACCTCCATCTCCATTAACAACATCACACCTGCCCAGACCCACTAGAACACACCTCCATCTCCATTAACTACATCACACCTGCCCAGACCCACTAGAACACACCCCCATCTCCATTAACTACATCCCACCTGCCCAGACCCACTAGAACACACCTCCATCTCCATTAACTACATCACACCTGCCCAGACCCACTAGAACACACCTCCATCTCCATGAACTACTTCACACCTGCCCAGACCCACTAGAACACACCTCCATCCTATGTAAAAGAGATAGAATAATGCACGATGGTCAATGCTATCCAGGATCCTTGGGACATCCCTACCCTAAACCCTAACCTTAACCCCTACCTTAACCATTTTAAATGTCAACTTCAACAGGCTAGGGACATCCCAAGGATGTATCTCTATCTGAAAATACATGATCTAAGTGATTGATAGTTGGTATTCAGCAGTCATAAAGCTTTATTTACTTTAATGAACTAATAAAATATTGATTTTGTCAGACAGCAGCTCTACACTTTATTGACTGACTGATCCATTCATCCTTCCATCCCTCCTCAGCCTTCCTCTCCTCTGAAGACCCAGTGAGGGTGGAGCTCAGTCAGAGAGCTGTTGAGGGACTGGTTAGGAAGAACACTTCTACAGCCAGAGAGGTGAGAGGTCACACATGGTTTAGATGGAAAATATTTATGTCCCCTTAGCGGTTCATCACGTAAACAAAAGGGAATATGTTCCATCTATGTTATTTACATTAGTGCAAATTGTCCACTGATATTGATGAAATTTCTCAGGCACACAAATTTGTTCTTTGATATTATGAAGGTCTAAAGGTATAAAATGTAATTTTCCCCACTCATTCACCCAATCTCTTTATTTTAAATATTTATAAAATGGAATATTTATATTCAGTGGGCTGACTGCATCCAAACTATGTCAAAGGCCCAGCCTGGTAGATCTGAACCTAATGCAGCTTGGAGTGATCAGATGACATAAGTCACATTTAGGTGCCAGGTGTAACTGAGGCCATAGATGCTCCATATCCATTACTTTGAGTGTTGTATATAATATGACTAAATGTGTTTCTGTGTTACAGGGGCAGTCAAGAAATGAAACAGCAAGGCCACAGAACATGACATAAGCAGAGCTGTGGGAGACCACCTCAAGCCCCTGGTAGAGCCGGGGGTGGTGTTTATAGTGGAAGGTATACTGACTTTATACTTTTTTTTCATACTAAGATATGTTTTGCTTTTGCACATATTTGTTCATTGGTTTTGCCTGAGATGTACCAGAGTCTGTTGATTGGGGGACCAAGAGTCTGTTGATTGTCAGTCATTGGGTTCATTTGTCTTACAATATGTTAAAATCAAGCTTTATTTATACAGCACATTTCAGACACGGATACAACAACGGATTTACAGGAAAAAACTATGAAAATAAACAGAAATATTTAGTACACAAACAATAATAACTGAAAGACTAATGAGCATTGTAAGGAAATGCCATTGATTAAAATATTAATAGGATGCAATATCCAACCCAAAATATAAGCTTGTTTTTTAGGAGGGGTTCTGAAAGACACTATGGGGGTGTCGACTGAAAGTTGACTGGTAACAACAACTGGGACCTAAAAGACACCCACCATGAGACCCACTAAATCTACCCAAGAAGAGGAAAACAAGAGAAAAACCCACACCAAACTTAAAGACAGGAAGCAAACCAAAAAGGTGACGCAACTAAAGGTGTTGCCTCTCCACATCTATCAAGACAACTGGAGCACTGGGCCAGACACTCTTAAATAGAACCTGGACCAGCTCAGGTGAAACACCTTCCCACTAACGAGATGGACAAGCCAACACAGGTGTAACTCATACTGACTAACGAGGTGACACCAATCAGTGCGCCCTACGTGCTAACGAGCTATACGTGCTAAAGTCCAACCTCAAAACATAAATGTAAAAACCCAAGACTAACTAACACCTTAAGAGTTTGCTCACCAACAACAGAAAACAACTTCCATTTCACATTATAATCAACTACAATGCTTTACCGTCACCAATATAAACATGGTGTCTGTCTACTGGCAAACAACAATAAAAACAATATTTATTTTTTATTATTCCCACAAAGATTTTTCTTTCTATAGCTTCTAGAACTCTCGTCTTCCTAAAACTCACTCGCTTCTAGAACTCCCGTCCCCTTGGAACGAGCCCAAACAAAACTCATCTCCAATACGGAAAAACGTGCAGTAAAAATAAACTGTGATCCATGGCAATGCCCTGGCTAAACGCAAAACACAAAACATTTTGACTGCCCCCCTTGAGACAATCAGCAACCAGGTTGTTCTCACCACGGACATGTCTGATTTCAAGAGGAAACTACTGCAATATCCGTAGTAACTTTCCACCTCACTGCGGAGCTTCTCTCTCTTCTCAGGGTTCACTAGATAGGCATGTTGTTGGATCTGGGCCCAGTCCCCAATGTCATGCTCTAGTACATTTGGTTTGGCACATGTGAAAATGACCCTTGATTTTCTAAAAACAGGGCAACAATGTCAATATAATTGTACCAAAAAATTGTCAGTTGGTTGCATGAATAATTTTCATTACTAAATGTAAATATGAAATATTTGATTGCATAGTATTATTTTCAACAGCTTTTCAAGTACATTTGCTAGGTGGGATAGCCCAAATGTCAAAACACAGTTTTAACGTGTCCAAATCAATACCTAATATGCAGAAACAGTTTGGGATAAATTGAAAACCTAACATGTGGTATATACACAAACTTCTGCCACAATAATCATATTACTTAAACAAGCTCCTTAAAAACTGCACAAGCACCAGAAATGCTGTTGTTTTGACAAGTAGCAATAAATCACAGATATCAATTAGGGGGGAAATCCGGTTGTACGTGCTGTTGAAACTAACAAAAAAAGAAAAACATGGAAATGGGAGATATCTTTCACCTCACTGGTTAGAGGACAACCTGCAGAAGACAGTCAGCTACATATTGGAGTGATGCATTTAAATGTAGGGGTAGCTAAACAAAGGAACACAACACTTATTTGTCATAACTCATCGATATCATGTTGAAATAAGTTGATTCTGGAAATAATGTGTACATCACTGGTTAGAGGACAACTCTTTTTTTGTTAGTCACTTTGTGTTAAATCACATAAATAGTACTCTTTCAATTCAGAGCCTGGATTTCCCCCAATGAGCCTAATATCCATATCATGTTGAAACCAATTGATAAGGGAGCAAACGTTTAGGGTTCTACAT
Organism: Salvelinus namaycush; assembly: GCF_016432855.1. NCBI lineage: Eukaryota > Metazoa > Chordata > Actinopteri > Salmoniformes > Salmonidae > Salvelinus > Salvelinus namaycush. The sequence continues at coordinate 43,464 of NW_024059641.1, read as the reverse complement.
TGTGACATTCTGACTGACTGACTGTAGAGTATATTAATATACTATATATTAAAACATTCTACATTGAGACATTAAAATACTCCTACTACAATGTTAAAACATTCTACATTGTGACATTAATTCATTGATATCATGACACAACTCCTTCATACATTTTCTGATATTTGATCAGATATCTTTTATCAGATTATCTATGGTCACAGCTAAAAGGTGTGTGTGTGTGTGTTCTATGGTGTATATTTAGATAGGTAGAAGTATAAAAACTTTTCCCACATTGATCACAGCTAAATGGTTTCTCTCCTGTGTGTATTCTCTGGTGCACTGTCAGAGAGCTAGATTGACTAAAACTCTTCCCACATTGATTACAGCTATAAGGTTTCTCTCCTGTGTGTGTTCTATGGTGTATAGTTAGATAGGTAGAAGTAGAAAAACTCTTCCCACATTGATCACAGCTAAACAATTTCTCTCCTGTGTGTATTCTCTGGTGCACTGTCAGATCTCCAGATTGACTAAAACTCTTCCCACATTGACCACAGCTAAATGGTTTCTCTCCTGTGTGTATTCTCTGGTGCACTGTCAGAGAGCTAGATTGACTAAAACTCTTCCCACATTGATTACAGCTATAAGGTTTCTCTCCTGTGTGTGTTCTCTGGTGTAAAGTCAGCTGGCTGGATTTAGCAAAACTCTTCCCACATTGATCACAGCTATATGGTTTCTCTCCTGTGTGTGTTCTCTGGTGTTCAGTCAGATGGCTAGATTTAACAAAACTCTTCCCACATTGAGCACAGCTATATGGTTTCTCTCCTGTGTGTATTCTCTGGTGCACTGTCAGAGAGCTAGATTGACTAAAACTCTTCCCACATTGATTACAGCTATAAGGTTTCTCTCCTGTGTGTGTTCTATGGTGTATAGTTAGATTGCCAGAAGAAAAACTCTTCCCACATTGACCACAGCTATATGGTTTCTCTCCTGTGTGTGTTCTCTGGTGTACAGTCCGCTGGCTAGATGTAGTAAAACTCTCCCCACATTGACCACAGCTATAAGGTTTCTCTCCTGTGTGTTTTCTCTGGTGTACAGTCAGCTGGCTAGATTTAGCAAAACTCTTCCCACATTGATCACAGCTATATGGTTTCTCTCTTGTGTGAATTCTTTGATGTATTTTAAGTTTTACTGAGGAGTTTAATCTCTTCCCACAGTCAGAGCAGCAGTGAGTTATCTTCCCTGTGGATCTCTGCGGGTGTTTCTTGAGGTGTTCTGATCTGGAGGGACTTTTCTCTGCCTCTTCAGCCTCATGTTGTTGTTGAGGCTCCCCAGAGGATCCACGATAGTCCCGTATCTCTCCTGTGTGAACAACAAAGTCAGACGGTTAAAGGCCCACAACAGCAGAAATCCACTGTTTATTTGAGGTAAAAGGTGATGCCCAGAGGTCTGTTAAATTATTTTACAATTGTCTTAAGACAGTCAAGACCTAAGCAGTGTGCCAGATGACCTTTGGTCTCCAAAAAAGGACCCCTCTGTGTTCTGTGCTAAAATTGCAGCGATGCACATGCATTGTAATTGTAAGACTTGTTTGAATCTCCTATATGTTTGTGTTATTGTCGCAAAATCAACTGCTTTATCCTGAAACACTTCAACCAGTAAAATGTTATTTGGCTATCGTTGCCATCAGCCTGAAACTGAGGGTTTGTACATTAAGTGTTTAACAAATTGGCCCATAACTTCACCTAACAATAACATAGACCTACTATAGGACCCATAACTTCACCTAACAATAACATAGACCTACTGTAGGACCCATAACTTCACCTAACAATAACAGACCTACTGTAGGACCCATAACTTCACCTAACAACAACATAGACCTACTGTAGGACCCATAACTTCACCTAACAATAACAGACCTACTGTAGGACCCATAACTTCACCTAACAATAACATAGACCTACTGTAGGACCCATAACTTCACCTAACAATAACAGACCTACTGTAGGACCCATAACTTCCCCTAACAACATCATAGACCTACTGTAGGACCCAAAACAATAACAGACCTACTGTAGGACCCATAACTTCACCTAACAACATAGACCTACTGTAGGACCCATAACTATAACATAGACCTACTGTAGGACCCATAACTTCACCTAACAACAACACAGACCTACTGTAGGACCCATAACTTCACCTAACAACAACATAGACCTACTGTAGGACCCATAACTTCACCTATCAACAACATAGACCTACTGTAGGACCCATAACTTCACCTAACAACAAGATAGACCGACTGTAGAACCCATAACTTCACCTAACAACAACATAGACCTAGGACTATAAATCATTTAATATTTCAGGTGAAACATGGAAACTAAAATGTCTGTCATGACATTTCATAACCTGATCACTAGATAATTTTGTGAATAATCCCACTAGACTACTCTGTAATGTGTTGTAATTATAAATGTCCTGAATAAAGGAAAATAGCTCTGTGTGTTGTACAATAGCCTATCCATCAAGGAACAGTTCTCTACACATTATGAGCTAAGTATCTCTGTGTCCAAACAGACTAACGAGAGCCTACAGTAAATCAAGCAGACAATAACACATTATAAACAGAGGTCGACCGATAATGATTTTTCAACGCCGATACCAATTATTGGAGGGCCAAAAAAGCTGATACCGATTAATCGGCCGATTAAAAAAAATATGTTTTTATTTATTTGTAATAATGACAATTACAACAATACTGAATGAAAACTTAATACATCAAAATACATCAAAATCAATTTAGCCTCAAATAAATAATGAAACATGTTCAATTTGGTTTAAATAATGCAAAAACAAAGTGTTGGAGAAGAAAGTAAAAGTGCAATATGTGCCATGTAAGAAAGCTAACGTTTAAGTTCCTTGCTCAGAACATGAGAACATATGAAAGCTGGTGGTTCCTTTTAACATGAGTCTTCAATATTCCCAGGTAAGAAGTTTTAGGTTGTAGTTATTATAGGAATTATAGGACTATTTCTCTCTATACCATTTGTATTTCATTAACCTTTGACTATTGGATGTTCTTGTAGGCACTTTAGTATTGCCAGTGTAGTCAGATACTTAGATACTTGTATGCTCAGTATAGCTTCCGTCCCTCTCCTCGCTCCTCCCTGGGCTCAAACCAGGAACACAACGACAGCCACCCTCAAAGCAGCGTTACCCATGCAGAGCAAGGGCAACAACCTCTCCAAGGCTCAGAGCGAGTGACGTTTGAAACGCTATTAGCACGCACCCCGCTAGCTAGCCATTTCACTTCGGTTACACCAGCCTCATCTCGGGAGTTGATAGGCTTGAAGTCATAAACAGCGCAATGTTTGACGCACAACAAAGAGCTGCTGGCAAAACGAACGAAAGTGCTGTTTGAATGAATGCTTACGAGCCTGCTGCTGCCTACCACCGCTCAGTCAGATACTTAGATACTTGTATGCTCAGTCAGATTATATGCAACGCAGGACACGCTAGATAATATCTAGTAATATCATCAACCATGTGTAGTTAACTAGTGATTATGATTGATTGATTGTTTTTTTTAAAGATAAGTTTAATGCTAGCTAGCAACTTACCTTGGCTTACTGCATTCGCATAACAGGCAGTCTCCTTGTGGAGTGCAACGAGAGGCAGGTGGTTATAGCGTTGGACTAGTTAACTGTAAGGTTGTAAGATTGGATCCCCCGAGTGGACAAGGTGAAAATCTGTCGTTCTGCCCCTGAACAAGGCAGTTAACCCACTGTTCCCCGGTAGGCCGTCATTGAAAATAAGAATGTGTTCTTAACCGACTTGCCTAGTTAAATAAAGATTAAATAAAGGTGTAAAAAAAAACGTCCAAATCGGTGTCCGAAAATACAGATTTCCGATTGTTATGAAAACTTGAAAATCGGCCCTAATTAATCGGTCGACCTCTAATTACAAACATCAATTTGTTAGGGATGTTGGATCCAAGCACGGCATACTGTCTTTACCAGAATAATGAATGAAGAAGCACTTTGGTTGTTGTTGCATGTCGTGATGTTTGTCATTTGACTGGCATTCAGAAAATGATTTCCTGGATCAGCGGATGATAGTTGAACATGTGACTAACTAAACAGCTACAGTATTAAGAATTATGTGTAATTATTGAAGAACCGCGTTAATGACAGTATCCATTTGGGTGTTGTCCATAAAATACCTGATTACTGTCCAGAACTCACTGGAGCAGGAAACTGAGGGCCTAGAATATTTTATACAATGTTGCAAGCTTGCTATCCGAGTTTCCTGACCCAGTTGATAGTTGATACAATGTTTCAAGTTTGTTGTAGATTGGCCATTTGCAGCCAATGTGATTTCTAGGATATTTATTTCTATCAGGATATTTTCTACCTGCAGAATGCAATGTTTTTATTTGTTGGCTTTATGTAGGCTATTTTTTTACATAGTTGGCAATGGCAATAAAAGTTATTTAGATTTGTATAATTTTCATTTAGATAGAATGTAGATTAATCACAGACAATAATTTTGAGATACTATTATAAATTAAATGAAACTGTTCCAGTAAAATGTGCATATGAAAATCATAACTGGCACCAGATCAGTAGAAATGGTCAGATAAATTGGCACTCCAACTGGAAAAGGTTGTAGACTGATGGTGTAGTCTATTACTCGATCTATCTGTAGACTATTAGTCTATTACTGCAAACTTCAGGAGCAAAACGGCAGAATTTACGAAGTCCAGCAGCGGAGGGGGGACTCCCTCTGGTCGGGTCGTGTTGACGACCGGCTCCCTCTGGTCGGGTTGTGTTGACGACCGGCTCCCTCTGGTCGGGTTGTGTTGACGACCGGCTCCCTCTGGTCGGGTTGTGTTGACGACCGGCTCCCTCTGGTCGGGTTATGTTGACGACCGGCTCCCACTGGTCGGGTTGTGTTGACGACCGGCTCCCTCTGGTCGGGTTGTGTTGACGACCGGCTCCCTCTGGTCGGGTTGTGTTGACGACCGGCTCCCTCTGGTCGGGTTGTGTTGACGACCGGCTCCTACTGGTCGGGTTGTGTTGACGACCGGCTCCATCTGGTCGGGTTATGTTGACGACCGGCTCCCTCTGGTCAGGTTGTGTTGACGAGCGGCTCCCTCTGGTCGGGTTATGTTGACGACCGGCTCCCTCTGGTCGGGTTGTGTTGACGACCGGCTCCCTCTGGTCGGGTTGTGTTGACGACCGGCTCCCTCTGGTCGGGTTATATTGATGACTGGCTCCCTCTAGTCATTTGTGTGTATAATTTATTTAATCAAACAGCCTGCTTAAAGCATCAGACAAGTTCAGTACATACAGATTTTATAAAAACACATGGGGCGATTGGTAGAAAGAACAGATGACTCGTGGTTGACCAAGATGTATTTTAGTTGGGGACAGCACTAGAACATGATTTTGGGGCTCCCGAGTGGCGCAGCGGACACTGCATCTCAGTGCTTGAGGCGCCACTACAGACACCCTGGATCAAATCCAGACTGTATCACAACCGGCTGTGATTGGGAGTCCCATAGGGCGGCGCACAATTGGCCCAGCGTCTTCCGGGGTAGGCAGTCATTGTAAATAAGAATTTGTTCATAACTGACTTGCCTAGTTAAATAAAGGTTACATTCAAATAAATAAGTAAATAGTGTTTCATGACAAACCATTTTTTACAAATCTGTCAAGGCACCAACTTTGAGAAGGGTTTAAAACAAAGGTTTCAAACCAATTCATGAATGTAATTGCATCTAGGTATGTCTTGCCTTTAATGTAAGGGCATTAAAAAGAAATGGCTGAATATTATACAATGACTTATCAACAGCTCTAATAATTTGCCTCCACAGGAAATCTTCACTGGCAATTCTAGAATATACTATATAGCCTAGAAACCTGGTTAAACTATCACTATGACATCATAGATGAAATCTAGAACATACTATATATCCTAGAAACTTGGTTAAACTATCATTATGACATCATGGATGAATTCTAGAATATACTATATATCCTAGAAACCTGGTTGAACTATCATTATGACATCATGGATGAATTCTAGAATATACTATATAGCCTAGAAACCTGGTTAAACTATCATTATGACATCATGGATGAATTCTAGAATATACTATATATCCTAGAAACCTGGTTAAACTATCATTATGACATCATGCATTGCCAGTCCTTGTATTCATAGTGTAGTGAATTCAGGGGGCAGCCCTGAGCTGTACTCAAACCTGGGTCCAGCGACTGTCAAGCCAACACCTTATAACTGTTACACCAAGATGTCTGAACTTCTTGACGAGGTCGCTAGGTGTTGGGTTACGGTTGCTACAATAGCTTTCTCTATGAATTTGAGAGTGGTTACATTTCTCCAGCCCCCATCCCTCAGCTGTTTACCAAACCAAGTCTCTTGGCAGCCATTTTGTTCCTGTTTAAATACTAGGTTGTCCCTTTAAAAAAGCCACTCATCAATCAACCAATCTGCAGTTGAAACAATAACAAAGCAGTCATTCCACCACTGTTTTGGTAATAAGATGATGATGGGCCTGGAGACATTTAACTACTCTCAAATTCATAGACAGACCTACGGATGCAAGGACTGACCATCCATGATATCAACATTATAGTTTTAACCATGTTGAGGCTATACAGTGTTGATTTACATTGTTTCTAGACATTGGAGTAAAAAAGCTTATTTTGGGTTCTGATGTGGTACAACAGTTGAACTAAGCTCATGAGGCATGTGTTATATTCTTCAAGAATCAATGACTATAAAATAAATAATTTTAAAGTCAAAATATGAATGTGGTAATTGCAGATTTCCCTTTTAACACCAAACATCAGTTCAACAACTGCAGAGTTTGTACCTCTGTTTTTAAGACAGTACTTACCAGTGGTAATCACGGCCCGGTTTCTCAAAACCATCTTATGGCTAAGTTCATCTTTAGAACCACTGGATGCCTTAAATTGCGTTTGGGAAATCGGGCCCAGATATCCAGTCTCTTCCTCCTCTTCTTCCGATGAGACCGTAATCTCCCCCTCCTCCGCTTTCAATTCAAAAACTGAATCCTCCTCATCTTTCACTGTAACACCCTCCTCCTCTTTCACTCTGAACGCCTCCTCCTCTTCTTTCACTGTAACGTCTTTCTCTTCTTCTTTCCCTGTAACAACCTCACCCTCTACTTGTTTTTGTATTGTAACATCCTTCTCTTCCTCCTCCTCTTTGATGAGAGCTTCTTTCTCCGTCCAGCAGACCGTCTCTTCTTCAGCAGGAAGAGAGTAATTTAGTGAACTCATGGTCTGAGATGTTAGCTAGCTAGGCTAATGCTAACTTAACCAGCCCGCCAGCTGAATAATAACAACACCGTAAATATGAAATGAAATAGGATAACTAACTAACTAGACGACAGACGAGGGTTTAAAATACAGTGGCTAATATACACTAAAGCGTCTAAAGAGCTTTATGGGTTCGGCTATTTTGGCTAGCAAGCTACCGAGGTGGCGGACTAACAGTTGCTGCTGCTGAAAGAAGCCTTCCGTCCACTAGATTATACGTCACACTAACAGCATTGCCTTAAAATCGCACACCGCCATCTGCTGACTGGAGTGGGTAACGCTCAGTCTGAACCTCTGACTGCGATGGAGATGTGCGACTTTAAGACAATGACGTGTGTGACGTGTGACGTAAAATATATATTATAATGTTCAGACAAAAAGTTAGTGTAGGAAGCATGAGTTTTTACTCACCAGTGTAACAATACAGTGTGGTTAAAGACTTAGTAACTTAGTTGTGTTCACGATCTGGTTCCCTATAAACACAACCAGTTATGTTTTTTGAATGATCACATATGTATTAATTTATTTCGGGATTCTGGGTAATCCACAGCAGATTTATGGAGAATTGCTGTGGGTGAGTTCAAAATTGAATAGTCCCGGGATAGAAATATATAAAGTTGACATTACATCATAAAATCCACCTTTTAAATCATACATTAGCAATTTATGTTTTAGTAACTACTGTTGTTGGTTTGGCGTCAAATAAGCCTCTCTTTATATGTTATTTGCCAAATCTCAGTTTTCCATGTGGGTTTTATGCTAAAGTTCCCTCTTTCAAGTTGGTATCTAACTGGAAAATGCATCTTCTTTAGGAGTGCTATTTTTACCCTGTCGACTACTGATCATTCATCCACACTGTGTGTCTCATCAATGCAGGTCATTTATGACAAATGTATAAAGTACATGTTTTATAAACTCATGAACACCAGCCAGTTTATCAGCCCGGTTTTGTTAGTTTAGGTGTATTATACTTCTTCGCCACCAGAGGGGGACATTGAGTAAATCTTCAGGTTAATTTGATATATTTTGATAGTAAAATGGATGACAGTTTATTCTGATGTAGTGAATATGAGACACATGGAAACAATGTATATATTTATTTTAGTAAATTAGGAATTAGTAGGAATTGTTAAATCCACTATACGATCACAATGACTTTGATTGACATTTCAATTGTTTTTTTGTTAGTATATTATAGGGCAGATTAATGTAGACTTGCTGTGGGAGTGCTATTTATATCCCGTCACTACTGATCATTCATCCATACTGTGTGTGTCCCATCATTGCAGCTTTGGAAATAAATGAACTATCCATCCATTGCTCCTTCCTGTGTTGACTCACTGACTTGAGAGACCAGGAAGGTCACACCAGCTCGATAGGTTGATATCTAGCTCAAGCTTCACCTCATGCTTTTCATTAACTGTGTGGTTGTGTTATCTAGTGGGAACCTGTTAGCACGGTGGGCTCTGGTGCGTTCTTGCCGTGGGCTCAAAATGACAGAGGAAATCAACCTGCTTGCTCCTTTTTGTATTGTCAACTTTTCGGTGGGGATGTTATGTTTGATACCGGAGGTACGAGGCCTTGAAAGCATTAAACTTCAAAGCAGTGTGCTGATGGCTGTATCACTTTATCAGCAGCACGTGATCAATGACGTCTGAAGATTCGTTTCATCGAACAACCACCTGATTGGTTTGGTTTGGTTCGACACTGCAGCCGACAGCCAACTGACTGCTCTACAAATCACCTTACATCATAAATAACTACTCATTATTATTTAAGCAGTGTGTCACTTTATCAGCATTGATCAATGACTTCTGAAGGTTAATTTCCTCCCATCATTCTGTTTGTCTCTGATCTTTTGATCTGCAAACACGTTTAGGTTTTGTTAGTTTGGTTCTAAATGGTCTCGGTGCTGGTTGGCTACACTGGTTAGGCTAATAGCTAGTTGGCTAAATAGCTAACGTTAGCTGTTTGGCTACGCTGGTTAGGCTAATAGCTAGTTAGCTAAATAGCTAACGTTAGCTGGTTGGCTACGCTGGTTAGGCTAATAGCTAGTCGGCTAAATAGCTAACATTAGCTGGTTGGCTACGCTGGTTAGGCTAATAGCTAGTTGGCTAAATAGCTAACGTTAGCTGGTTGGCTACGCTGGTTAGGCTAATAGCTAGTTGGCTAAATAGCTAACGTTAGCTGGCCGGCTAAGATTACTGCATATAGCTAACGTTAGCTGGCCGGCTAAGATAACTGCATATAGCTAATGTTAGCTGGCCGGCTAAGATTACTGCATATAGCTAACGTTAGCTGGCCGGCTAAGATAACTGTATATAGCTCATGTTAGCTGGCTGGCTAAGATAACTGCATATAGTTAACGTTAGCTGGCTGGCTAAGATAACTGCATTTAGCTAATGTTAGCTGGCTGGCTAAGATAACATACTTTGATATTTGGTTAGATGGCGTTTTGTATTTCCAAAACGTTGGTTTACTTTAAATCACTCAAGTCATGAGTGCAAACGATTGGCTTAATTTGAAGTTCTACATTTTGTTAGGATTTATGTTTATGCACTATAGCCTGTTGGCATATTGAATCAAGGGGAGACACAAGACGGAGCTACTCTACCCAGCAACCAGATGTGGACAAAGAAAAGCGCCAAGGGGCTTGGACAAGTTCGGGTGCCCCCAAAAGCGGAGCAAGAGTATTAACCATGCTAAGCCTCTACTATGATAGGCCAACGGGAAGAGTTGGAACTAAAACTGTCATAGTATAAAAACTACTATTTGAGTACATTCCACAGTTCTCTGATCTACCCTGCGTGGTGATACAGTGAACCCGTATATACGAGAATTGCATTTACCGTTTGAGTTTAATTAAAATACTTAAAATATTTTCGGTGACTCTGAATCACATTTTTGTCCTGATGCCAGAAATCTCTTTACATTTGAAGTTATTTCTGTTGTAGTTTACATCATAGGGAATAGGCTGGTCCTCCATTTTACTTTACACCTGACTTTGGCATTCTTCTAAATTCTGATTGGTTTAATGTAATAAGTCCAAAAATAGAACAGTGAGGTGTAACTTTGCATTGGGAAAAATATTTTATTTTATCTTTTTATAAACAATACAAAAACATACAAACGACAACATCATACAAACATTAACTACATCACACCTCCATCTCCATTAACTACATCACACCTGCCCAGACCCACTAGAACACACCTCCATCTCCATTAACTACATCACACCTGTTCAGACACACTAGAACACACCTCCATCTCCATTAACTACATCACACCTGCCCAGACCCACTAGAACACACCCCCATCTCCATTAACTACATCACACCTGCCCAGACCCACTAGAACACACCTCCATCTCCATTAACTACATCACACCTGCCCAGACCCACTAGAACACACCTCCATCTCCATTAACTACATCACACCTGCCCAGACCCACTAGAACACACCTCCATCTCCATTAACTACATCACACCTGCCCAGACCCACTAGAACACACCCCCATCTCCATTAACTACATCACACCTGCCCAGACCCACTAGAACACACCTCCATTAACTACATCACACCTGCCCAGACCCACTAGAACACACCTCCATCTCCATTAACTACATCACACCTTCCCAGACCCACTAGAACACACCTCCATCTCCATTAACTACATCACACCTGCCCAGACCCACTAGAACACACCTCCACATCTCCATTAACTTCATTCCATCACCTTTTTTCTGTCAGATGCCAACTCACTTTCAACTTTTGGATAATAAAGCATTTGACCTTTCTATTGAATTAACAACAGAGGATTGGTTGATTTCCAGGTTTAATTAAGTATAATATTTAAGATGATTTATGAGAAAAGTATCGTCCAACTCTGGGGTATCTCACTGCACCCTCAAATGTCCTGTTTTGAAATATACAGACAGACGGATTAAAAGTAATTTTACATTGTATAACTGTACTTCTGACAGCCAACTTTCTAACTCCGCCCATAACTTTATGACATCATAACATTCCCAGAAGGATTATTGAGTCATTGTTAGTTTTACACTGAAGACATGACTCTGCCGTTGTGCTGTACAATTTGTGAATTTTGTCTCTTGTATAATAAGGGACTATCATTTGTCCCACATCACAGGCCACAGACTTTGATGCAGTTGAAGACTTCCAAAATGTTTTCTGCAGTTTAAGATCAACTGAGTTTTTTAAATGAGGTTTCTCCCTGTTCACCTGCCAATGTTAATCTTTTGAACGAGACAAGTTACCAGACAGGACATATTGCTAATGTTCTTCCCATTAATAACCTGAATGACAATTAACTTGTGGGCGGTTGTGGTGATGACGGGCCTATTGGATGACGTCGTCCATCGGGATTCCCCCAAAAAAGAAGGCGCTCTGGATTGATCACTGGAGTCAGATGTGAAGGAGGAGGTTGATCATCAGGAGTCAGATGTGAAGGAGGAGGTTGAGCATCAGGAGTCAGATGTGGAGGAGGAGGTTGATCATCAGGAGTCAGATGTGAAGGAGGAGGTTGATCATCAGGAGTCAGATGTGAAGGAGGAAGTTGATCATCAGGAGTCAGATGTGAAGGAGGAGGTTGATCATCAGGAGTCAGATGTGAAGGAGGAGGTTGATCATCAGGAGTCAGATGTGAAGGAGGAGGTTGATCATCAGGAGTCAGATGTGAAGGAGGAGGTTGATCATCAGGAGTCAGATGTGAAGGAGGAGGTTGATCACCAGGAGTCAGATGTGAAGGAGGAGGTTGATCATCAGGAGTCAGATGTGAAGGAGGAGGTTGATCATCAGGAGTCAGATGTGAAGGATGAGGTTGATCATCAGTGAACCTCTAGGATTGTGGCTGGGCTGGCGTTTCCACTTCCAGCTTGGTCATATATTTTGATACATTGAATGTTGATACTGTGAATCTATGTTATATATTTGTACCTCCTGTTTCATGAAGTGATGTCACTAAGTACTGCCCCTATATATACAATGCATTCGGAAAGCATTCAGACCCCTTCACTTTTTCCACATTTTGTTACGGTACAGCCTTATTCTAAAATTGATTCAATAACTTTTTTCCATCATCAATCTACACAATACCCCATAAGACATCACATTGCCTCATAATGACATCACATTGCCCCATAATGACATCACAATACCCCATAATGACAAAGCAAAAACATGTAAATAAATGAAAAAATTTGATTTTCCTTCAAAAACAAGGACAATTCAACGTGACCCCAAACTTTTGAATGGTAGTGTACATCTACATGATGTATTGTTACACCATGTAGGAGCAGTATGGACCTAGTCTGTTCATTATATACATCTACATGATGTATTGTTACACAATGTAGGAGCAGTATAGACCTAGTCTGTTCATTATATACATCTACATGATGTATTGTTACACCATGTAGGAGCAGTATAGACCTAGTCTGTTCATTATATACATCTACATGATGTATTGTTACACAATGTAGGAGCAGTATAGACCTAGTCTGTTCATTATATACATCTACATGATGTATTGTTACACCATGTAGGAGCAGTATAGACCTAGTCTGTTCATTATGTACATCTACATGATGTATTGTTACACAATGTAGGAGCAGTATAGACCTAGTCTGTTCATTATATACATCTACATGATGTATTGTTACACAATGTAGGAGCAGTATAGACCTAGTCTGTTCATTATATACATCTACATGATGTATTGTTACACCATGTATGAGCAGTATAGACCTAGTCTGTTCATTATATACATCTACATGATGTATTGTTACACCATGTAGGAGCAGTATAGACCTAGTCTGTTCATTATATACATCTACATGATGTATTGTTACACCATGTAGGAGCAGTATAGACCTAGTCTGTTCATTATATACATCTACATGATGTATTGTTACACCATGTATGAGCAGTATAGACCTAGTCTGTTCATTATATACATCTACATGATGTATTGTTACACCATGTAGGAGCAGTATAGACCTAGTCTGTTCATTATATACATGATGTATTGTTACACCATGTAGGAGCAGTATAGACCTAGCCTGTTCATTATATACATCTACATGATGTATTGTTACACCATGTAGGAGCAGTATAGACCTAGTCTGTTCATTATATACATCTACATTATGTATTGTTACACCATGTAGGAGCAGTATAGACCTAGTCTGTTCATTATATACATCTACATGATGTATTGTTACACCATGTAGGAGCAGTATAGACCTAGTCTGTTCATTATATACATCTACATGATGTATTGTTACACCATGTAGGAGCAGTATAGACCTAGTCTGTTCATTATATACATCTACATTATGTATTGTTACACCATGTAGGAGCAGTATAGACCTAGCCTGTTCATTATATACATCTATATGATGTATTGTTACACCATGTAGGAGCAGTATAGACCTAGTCTGTTCATTATATACATCTACATGATGTATTGTTACACCATGTAGGAGCAGTATAGACCTAGTCTGTTCATTATATACATGATGTATTGTTACACCATGTAGCAGCAGTATAGACCTAGTCTGTTCATTATATACATCTACATGATGTATTGTTACACCATGTAGGAGCAGTATAGACCTAGTCTGTTCATTATATACATCTACATGATGTATTGTTACACCATGTAGGAGCAGTATAGACCTAGTCTGTTCATTATATACATCTACATGATGTATTGTTACACCATGTAGGAGCAGTATAGACCTAGTCTGTTCATTATATAGGAGCAGTATGGACCTAGTCTGTTCATTATATACATCTACATGATGTATTGTTACACCATGTAGGAGCAGTATAGACCTAGTCTGTTCATTATATACATCTACATGATGTATTGTTATAATATTATAATTCAATGAAGAATAAAAAAAGTTTTCCCTCCTCAACTGCGGTTCCTCCCTCCAGACAGCAGATGGCGATATGTGTCTTTCAGGCGATGTTTCTAGTGTGACGTATAATCTAGTCGACGGAACGCTTCTTCAACAACTGCAGCCTCCTCGGTAGGTCGCTAGCCAACAACGTCGGAACATTCAAGTTCTTTAGACAATTTCGTGGTTTATTTGCCACTATGATTTAAACATACCAATGTGGAAACAACTAGCTACCGCATTTCATGTAATATTTACGTTGTAAGTCAACTAGCTGGCTGGTTAAGTTAGCACTAGTCTAGTCGCTAATGCTAACTAGCTATTATCCCCGACCATGAGCTCACTAAACTACTCTCCTCCTGCTAAAGAAGAGGTCGTCTGCTGGACTGAGAAAGAATCTCTGGTTGTCGTGAAGGAAGAGGAGGGTGTCACAGTAAAAATAGAAGTAGAGGGGGAGGCTGTTACAGTGAAAGAAGAAGAGAAAGACGTTTCAGTGAAAGAAGAGGAAGACGCGTTCAGAGTGAAAGAGGAGGATGATGTTACTGTGAAAGAAAATGAGGAAGATGCAGTTTTTGGAGTGGAAGATGAAGTGAAAGAAGATGAAGACGTTTTTGGGATTAAGGATGAAGAGGGGGAGATTACTGTCACATTAGAGGAGGACGAAGAAGAGAAGACTGGAGAACTGATTAACACCAGTAAATACAGTGAGTACTATCTTATAAAACAGGGACATTGATCTGATTAACACCAGTAAATACAGTGAGTACTATCTAATAAAACAGGGACATTGATCTGATTAACACCAGTAAATACAGTGAGTACTATCTTATAAAACAGGGACATTGATCTGATTAACACCAGTAAATACAGTGAGTACTATGAATATTCATTATTCTTTTTAAAATCCTTCCTGTTGTGTCAAGTTGGTTGTTTATCATTGCTAGAAAGCCATTTTCAAGTCTTGCTATAGACTTTCAAGATGATTTAAGTCCAAACTGTAACTAGGCCACTCAGGAACATTCAATGTCATCTTGGTAAGCTCCTCCAGTGTAGATTTGGCCTTGTGGTTTAGGTTATTGTCCTGTTAGTACATTTTTTTGTATTCAGATCTCTGAAATGCACTCTAACTACTTAACATTTAGTTTCCTTATATTACGCTGGGAAAACAGTTTTCATGGGCACAGAAATCCTAAATCATTTCACAGTTTGCAAAATCCAATGGATTTAACTGATTAATGTAGTTCTTCAATAATTACACATAATTCTTAATACTGTAGCTGTTTAGTTAGTCACATGTTCAACTATCATCAGCTGATCCAGGAAATCATTTTCTGAACGACAGTCACATGACAAACATCACGACATGCAACAACAACCAAAGTGCTTCTTCATTCATTACTCTGGTAAAGACAGTTATGCCGTGCTCCACGTTGGATCCAACATCCCTAACAAATTGGTGTTTATAATGTTATTGTCTGCTTGATTTACCGTAGAGTCTCGTTAGTCTGTTTGGACACAGAGATACTTAGCTCATAATGTGTAGAGAACTGTTCCTTGATGGATAGGCTATTGTACAACACACAGAGCTATTTTCCGTTATTCAGGACATTTAGAATGACATCACATTACAGAGTAGCCTAGTGGGATTATTCACAAAATTATCTGGTGATCAGGTTATGAAATGTCACAACAAAGACATTTTAGTTTCCATGTTTCACCTGAAATATTAAATTATTTATAGTCCTAGGTCTATGTTGTTGTTAGGTGAAGTTATGGGTCCTACAGTAGGTCTATGTTGTTGTTAGGGGAAGTTATGGGTCCTACAGTAGGTCTATGGCAGGTATTCCCAAACTGGAGTATGCCGTCAGGGATATGTGTTGGTATCCACTATGTCTCAAAAGCCATGACATTGAGACATAGTGGAGTGGTAACGCGCGTACAAGCAGTTGCTCCCAACGCCACTTGGGTACACTGCAGCATCCACCGAGAGGCTCTTGCTGCCAAGGGAATGCCTGACAGCTTGAAAGACGTTTTGGACACAACAGTGAAAATGGTTAACTTTGTTAAAGCAAGGCCCCTGAACTCGCATGTATTTTCTGCACTATGCAATGATATGGGCAGGGACCAGGTAACGCTTTTACAACATACAGAAGTGCGCTGGTTATCAAGGGGAAAAGTATTGACACGTTTTTTTTAAATTGAGAGATGAGTTTAAAGTTTTCTTTACTGGCCATCATTTTCACTGGTCCGACCGCTTGCATGATGACGAGTTTCTCACACGACTGGCCTATCTGGGTGATGTTTTTTCTCGGCTGAATGATCTGAATCTAGGATTACAGGGACTCTCCGCAACTATATTCAATGTGGGGGACAAAATTGAGGCTATGATTAAAGAAGTAGGAGCTCTTCTCTGTCTATGTGATATACTGTAGCGAAGCACCTGAGTGAGTTGGCTGCGCAATTTACGCAGGTACTTTCCCGAAACAGATGACACAAACATCTGGATTCGTTATCCCTTTCATGCCCTGCCTCCAGTCCACTTACCGCAATCTGAACAAGAGAACCTCATCGAAATTGCAACAAGCGGTTCTGTGAAAATTTAATTTAATCAGAAGGCACTGCCAGATTTCAGGATAGGGCTGCACTCAGAGTATCCTGCCTTGGTAAATCGGCTGTTAAGACACTGATACCCTTTGCAACCACGTACCTATGTGAGAGTGGATTCCCTCACTAGCATAGCAACTAAATACAGGCACAGATCATAGTTGTGACAAACTTATGTTTAATAAATGTATTGTATAGTGTGTGTGTGGCAGGCTTACAATGATTGCAAAAAACAACAGCTAGAGGTACGAAGCTGCAGGTTGAATGTTTGAAGGGGTACAGGACTATAAAAAGTTTGGAAACCACTGTTCTATAGTATTGGTATAATTTGTTTCCTCATTAGCAGAGAGGTGTTTCTGCAACCAAGTTGTGTGGATTTCTGCTGTTGTGTGCCTTTAACCATCTGTCTGACTTGTTGTTCACGCAGGAAAGAGACATGACAATCGTGGATCCTCTGGGGAGCCTCAACAGCCTCATAAAGCTGCCGAGGCAGAGAAGAGTCCCCCCAGATCAGAACACCTCAAGAAACACCAGCAGAGAACCACAGGGAAGAAATCTCATTGCTGCTCTGACTGTGGGAAAGGTTGCAAATCTTCATCAGAACTTAAAATACACCAGCGAGTACACACAGGAGAGAAATCTAACCACTGTTTTTACTGTGGGAAGAGTTATTTAAGATCAAATTCACTAAAAGTACACATGAGAATTCACACTGGAGAGAAACCTTATAGCTGTGATCAATGTGGGAAGAGTTTTACTACATCAAGCCATTGGATTGTACACCTGAGAACACACACAGGAGAGAAACCTTATAGCTGTACCCAATGTGGGAGGAGTTTTACTCAGTCAAGCAACCTGTTGTCACACCAGAGAAAACACACAGGAGAGAGATCTTATAGCTGTAATCAATGTGGGAAGAGTTTTACTCAGTCAAGCATCCTGGTATCACACCAGAGAACACACACAGGAGAGAAACCTTATAGCTGTGATCAATGTGGGAAGAGTTTTACAACATCTAGCCATCGGATTGTACATCAGAGAACACACACAGGAGAGAAACCTTATAGCTGTACTCAATGTGGGAAGAGTTTTACTCACTCAAGCAGCATGTTATCACACCAGAGAAAACACACAGGAGATAAATCTTATAGCTGTAATCAATGTGGGAAGAGTTTTCTTACATCTAGCCATCTGACTATACACCAGAGAACACACACTGGAGAGAAACCCCATAGCTGTTATCAATGTGACAAGAGATACTCTGATAAAAGATCTCTGATCAAACATCAGAAAATACATACATGAAGGAGTTGTTTCATGATATCAATGAAATAATGTCACAATGTAGAATGTTTTACCATTGTAGTAGGAGTATTTTAATGATGTCACAATGTAGAATGTTTTAACATTGTAGTAGGAGTATTTTAATGATGTCACAATGTAGAATGTTTTAACATTTTAGTAGGAGAATTTTAATGATGTCACAATGTAGACCCCTAATCGTTCGCTCCCTGTTAAATGGATATTAGCCTCATCAATGGAAATTGTTTTGTACTTAGCTCCGTTCATCTTTCCCTCGATCCTGACTAGTCTGCCAGTCCCTGCCACTGAAAACATCCCCACAGCATGATGCTGCCATCACCATACTTGACCGTAGGGATGGTGCCTGGTTTCTTTCAGACGTGACGCTTGGCATTCAGGCCAAGAGTTCAATCTTGATTTCATCAGACCAGAGAATCTTGTTTCATGGTCTAAGAGTCCTTTAGGTGCCTTTTTGCGAACTCCAAGTAGTCTGTCATGTGCCTTTTATTGAGGAGTGGCTTCCGTCTGGCCACTATCTATCATAAAGGCCTGATTGGCGGAGTGCTGTATAGATGGTTGTCCTTCTGGAAGGTTCTCCCATCTCCACAGAGGAACTCTGGAGCTCTGTCATAGTGACCAGCAGGTTTTTGGTCACCTCCCTGAACAAGGCCCTTCTCTGATTGTTCTGTTTGAACAGGGGCTCTAGCTCTAGGATGAGTCTTGGTGGTTCCAAACATCTTCCATTTAAGAATGATGGTGACCCCTGTGTTCTTGGGGACCTTCAATACTGCAAAAAAAATTGGCACCCTTCCCCAGATCTGTGCCTTGACACAATCTTGTCTCAAAGCTTTACGGACAATTCCTTCGACCGCATGGCTTGGATTTTGCTCTGACATTAATTTATGGCAGGTAGATTCCAATCAAGTTGTAGAAACATCTCAAGGATGATTAATGGAAACAGGATGCACCTGAGCTCAATTTTGAGTCTCATAGCAAAGGGTCTAAATAGTTATGTAAATAAGGTATTTATGTTTTTCACTTTGTCATTATGGGGTATTGTGATGTCATTATGGGGTATTGTGATGTCATTATGGGGTATTGTGTGTAGATTGATGAGGAAAACAATATTATTTAGAACATCTTAGAATAAAGCTGTAACGTAACAAAATGTGGAAAAAGTCCAGGGGTCTGAATACTTTCTAAATGCTCTGAATATGCTGTTGGTTTACTGTTAGAATAAGTTGTATGACTACACCAATACTGTTAAAGCGACGATGCATAGACCTAGAAAATGCATGGCCAATGTTGCTACTAGAGATCTAGCTACTGGGTGTGCAGGTTTCTGTTCCAGCTCTGCACTAACACCTGCCATTGTGCTGATTATTTAGGATTAGACACTATTCAACTATTCAATCATGTCTTGTTTTGGAGTCAGATGGATGTCTAAATCCACGGCCCATTTCCACAGGTGTTCTTTATGATAGGAAATAAAAGGCTGATTCACAGAATGAAGTATTTTGGGGTCATTGAACATTTCCTGTGTGTCTGTTTTATTTGGTTGTTACTCTAATTTAGTCTGATGAAATTGATGCACAATCACTGTCTAGCTGACAATCTGTGAACTGAGTCAATCTAGTACCCACAGAATGAATGTTGTGGGTATTTAATTCGGCTACATTTTAAAATGATTTTATTCATTTAAGTTTCATTTAACTAGACAAGACAGTTAAGAACAAATTCTTATTTACAGTGGCGGCCTACCGGGGAACAGTGGGTTAACTGACTTGTTCAGGAGGCAGAACGACAGATTTTTATCTTGTCAGCTCGGGATTCGATCCACCAACCTTTTGGTTTCTGGCCCAATGCTCTAACCACTAGGCTACCTGCTCTAACCACTAGGCTACCTGCTCTAACCACTAGGAGGCTGAAGAAATTCGGCTTGTCACCAAAAGCACTCACAAACTTCTACAGATGCACAATCGAGAGCATCCTGTCGGGCTGTATCACCGCCTGGTACGGCAACTGCTCCGCCCACAACCGTAAGGCTCTCCAGAGGGTAGTGAGGTCTGCACAACGCATCACCGGGGGCAAACTACCTGCCCTCCAGGACACATACACCACCCGATGTCACAGGAAGGCCATAAAGATCATCAAGGACAACAACCACCCAAGCCACTGCCTGTTCACCCCGCTATCATCCAGAAGGCGAGGTCAGTACAGGTGCATCAAAGCAGGGACCGAGAGACTGAAAAACAGCTTCTATCTCAAGGCCATCAGACTATTAAACAGCCACCACTAACATTTAGCGGCCGCTGCCAACATACCGACTCAACTCCAGCCACTTTAAAAATGGGAATTGATGGAAATTATGTAAAAATGTACCACTAGCCACTTTAAACAATGCCACTTAATATAATGTTTACATACCCTACATTACCCATCTCATATGTATATACTGTACTCTATATCATCTACTGCATCTTGCCATCTTTACGTAATACATGTACCACTAGCCACTTTAAACTATGCCACTTTATGTTACATACCCTACAGTACTCATCTCATATGTATATACCGTACTCTATACCATCTACTGCATCTGCCATGCCGTTCTGTACCACCACTCATTCATATATCTTTATGTACATATTCTTTATCCCTTTACACTTGTGTGTATAAGGTAGTAGTTGTGGAATTGTTAGGTTAGATTACTTGTTGGTTATTACTGCATTGTCGGAACTAGAAGCACAAGCATTTCGCTACACTCGCATTAACATCTGCTAACCATGTGTATGTGACTAATAAAATTTGATTTGATTTGATTTGTATACTCTGGGCATCACCTTTTACCTCAAATTAACAGTGGATTTTTGCTGTGGGACTTTAACCGTGTGTCTGACCTTGTTGTTCACACAGGAGAGAGATGTGACCATCGTGGATCGTCTGGGGAGCCTCAACAACCTCATGATGCTGACGAGGCAGAGAAGAGTCTCTCCAGATCAGAACTCCTCAAGAAACACCAGCAGAGACCCACAGCAGAGAAATCTCATTGCTGCTCTGACTGTGGTAAAAGATTCAATTCTTCATTAAAACTTAAAATACATCAAAGATTACACACAAGAGACAAACCATATGGCTGTGCTCAATGTGGGAAGAGTTTTGGAAAATCTAGCCATCTGACTGAACACCAGAGAACACACACAGGAGAGAAACGGTATAGCTGTGATCAATGTGGGAAGAGTTTTTCTTCATCTAGCTATCGTATTAGACACCAGAGAACACACACAGGAGAGAAACCTTATTGCTGTGATCAATGTGGGAAGAGTTTTACTACATCCGGCTCTCTGACTCTACACCAGAGAACACACACAGGAGAGAAATTGTATAGCTGTGATCAATGTGGGAAGAGTTTTACTAGATCTGACCATTTGACTTTACACCAGAGAATACACACAGGAGAGAAATCTTATAGCTGTGATCAATGTGGGAAGAGTTTTACTAGATCTGACCATCTGACTTTACACCAGAGAATACACACAGGAGAGATATTTTATAGCTGTGATCAATGTGGGAAGAGTTTCACTAGATCTGACCATCTGACTATACACCAGCGGATACACACAGGAGAGAAACCTTATAGCTGTGGTCAATGTGGGAAGAGTTTTACTACATCTGGCTATCTGACTATACACCAGAGAACACACACAGGAGAGAAACCTCATAGCTGTGATCAATGTGATAAGAGATACTCTGATAAAAGGTGTCTGATCAAACATCAGAAAATACATACATGAAGGAGTTGTTTCATGATATCAATGAAATAATGTCACAATGTAGAATGTTTTAACATTGTAGAAGGAGTATTTTAATGTCACAATGTAGAATGTTTTAACATTGTAGTAGGAATATTTTAATAATGTCACAATGTAGAAGCCTAAATGTTTGCCCCCTGTTCTATTGATTTCAACATGATATGGATATTAGCCTCAGGGGGAAAATCCAGGCTCTGAATTGAAAGAGTATTATTTATGAGATTTAACAAAAAGTGACAACCAAAAAAAGAGTTGTGTTCCTAGCTGTTTACCACGTTAGTGACCCACTTGAATTAAAATGTAGCTAGCTGTTTTCTACAAATTGTCCTCTAACCAGTGATGTACACATTATTCCCAGATTCCGTGTGGTTTTTGAGCTGTTAGTTTTAACAG
The DNA here is from genome assembly GCF_016432855.1 of Salvelinus namaycush. NCBI lineage: Eukaryota > Metazoa > Chordata > Actinopteri > Salmoniformes > Salmonidae > Salvelinus > Salvelinus namaycush. The sequence goes on along the minus strand of NW_024059641.1, from coordinate 21,066 downwards.
GACGTGCAACCTCATGTCCCTCCTCTCGGCACAATTGATTTCAACATTATATCGATGAGTGATGACAAATAAGTGTTGCGTTCCTTTGTTTAGCGACCCCTAAATTTAAATGCATCACTCCAAAATGTAGCTGACTGTCTTCTGCAGGTTGTCCTCTAACCTGTGAGCTAAAAGATATCTCCAATTTCCATGTGTTTTTTTTGTTGTGTTAGTTTCAACAGCACGAACAACCTGATTTCCCCCCTAATCGATATCAGTGATTTATTGCTACTTGTCAAAACAACAGTGTTTTTGGTGCTTGTGCAGTTTATAAGGAGCTTGTTTTAAAAAAGACAATTATTGTGGCAGATGTTTGTGTATTTACCACATGTTAGGTTTTCAATTTATCCCAAACTGTTTCTGCATATTGGTTATTGATTTGGACACTTTAAATCTGTGTTTTGACATTGGGGCTATCCCACCTAGCAAAATGTAATTGAAAAGACGTTGAAAATAATACTATGCAATCAAATATTTCATATTTACATTTCATGTAACATTTAGTAATGAAAATTATTCATGCAACCAACTGACAGTTTTTTGGGTACAATTATATTGACATTGTTGCCCTGTTTTTAGAATATCAGGGTTAATTCTCAGATGTGCCAACCCAAATGTACTAGAGCATGACATTGGGGACTGGGCCCCGATCCAACAACATGCCTATTGAGTGAACACTGAAAAGAGAGAGAAGCTCCGCAGTGAGGTGGAAAGTTACTATGGATATTGCAGGAGTTTCCTCTTGAAATCAGACATGTCCGTGGTGAGGACAACCTGGTTGCTGATTGTCTCAAGGGTGGCAGTCAAAATGTTTTGCATTTAGCCAGTGCATTGCCATGGATCACAGTTTATTTTTACTGCACGTTTTTCCGTATTGGAGATGAGTTTTGTTTGGGCTCGTTCCAAGGGGACGAGAGTTCTAGAAGCTAGTGAGTTTTAGGAAGACGAGAGTTCTAGAAGCTAGTGGGTTTTAGGAAGACGAGAGTTCTAGAAGCTAGTGGGTTTTAGGAAGACGAGAGTTCTAGAAGCTATAGAAAGAAAAATCTTTGTGGGAATAATAAAAAATAAATATTGTTTTTAATTGTTGTTTGCCAGTAGACAGACACCATGTTTATATTGGTGACGGTGAAGCATTGTGGTTGATTATAATGTGAAATGGAAGTTGTTTTCTGTTGGTGGTAAGCATTCTCTTAAGGTGTTACAGTCTTTGGTTTTTCATTTATGTTTTGAGGTTGGACTTTAGCACGTCTAGCTCGTTAGCACGTAGGGCGCACCGATTGGTGTCACCTCGTTAGTCAGTATGTGTTACACTTGTTCTGGCTTGTATCTGGATAAGAGCGTCTGCTAAATGACTTAAATGTAAATGTCAACACCTTTAGTTGCTCCACTTTTTTGGGTTGCTTCCTGTCTTTAAGTTTATTGTGGGTTTTTATTTATTTTTCCTCTTCTTGGGCAGATTTAGTGGGTCTCATGGTTGGTGTCTTTTAGGTCCCAGTTGTTGTTACTAGTCAACTTTCAATCGACACCCCCATAGTGTCTTTGAGAACCACTCCTAAAAAAACAAGCTTATATTTTGGGTTGGATATTTCATCCAATTAGTGTTTTAATCAATGGCATTTCCTTAGAATGCTCATTGGTCTTTCAGTTGTTAATCTTCTGTTTTTTTTTAATCCTGTTATTTTTGTGTACTAAATATTTCTGTTTATTTTCATTGTTTTCTCCTGTGAAGCCATTGTGTTGCATCCATGTCTGAAATGTGCTGTATAAATAAAGCTTGATTTGATTTCAACAAATGAACCCAATGACTGACCAATCAACAGACTCTTGGTCCATCTTAGTATGAAAATCAGTATCAATCCCACTTTTCCAGCCTGCTGAAGGCGTGGTGGAGTGTTACACACCACCCCCGGCTCTACCAGGGGCTTGAGGTGGTCTCCCACAGCTCTGCTTATGTCATGTTCTGTGGCCTTGCTGTTCCATTTCTTGACTGCCCCTGCAACACAGAAAGAAACACATTTAGTCAGATTATATAAAACACTCAAAGTAATGGATATGGAGCATCTATAGCCTCAGTTACACCTGGCACCTAAATGTGACTTCTGTTGTCTGATCACTCCAAGCTGCATTCGGTTCAGATCTACCAGGATGGGCCTTTGACAGTCTGGACGCAGTCAGGCCATTGAATATAAATAAGCAATGTAAAGAGATGGGGTGAATGAGTGGGGAAAAGTACATTTGATACAAATTACCTTCATAATATCAAAGAACAAATGTGAATAGAAGCTGTTTTTCAGTCTTTCAGTTCCAGCTTTGATGCACCTGTACTGACCTCGCCTTCTGGATGATAGCAGGTGAACAGGCAGGGGCTCGGGTAATAACAAAGAACAAATGTGTATGCCTGAGAGGGAATTCACTTTCATACAGCCAAAAGGGGTGAGAAATTACACCAATATCAGTGGACAATTTGCACTAATGTAAATAAACATGGATGATGGAACATATTCCCTTTTGCTGACGTGATGAACCACTAAGGGGACATAAATATTTACCATCTAAACCATGTGTGACCTCTGACCTCTCTGGCTGTAGAAGTGTTCTTCCTAACCAGTCCCTCAACAGCTCTCTGACTGAGCTCCACCCTCACTGGGTCTTCAGAGGAGAGGAAGGCTGAGGAGGGATGGAAGGATGAATGGATCAGTCAGTCAATAAAGTGTAGAGCTGCTGTCTATGCTGTCTGACAAAATCAAAATTTTTGTTGGGTTTAGGGTTACAGGGTTAAGGTAGGGGTTAAGGTTAGGGTAGGGATGTCCCAAGGATCCCAGGTAGCATTGACCATTGTGCCTTCTTCTGTCTCTTTTACATAGCAGGTGATGGGTTCTGACTTCTGAACTTGAAAATATGAAATATCCTTATTATGGGAAATTGAATGAAACAATAATGTATGTTGATGCTAATATGATGTACAATATTCCATGATGTTTCTATATGATAACAATAGAGTAATATATTTAATATGATGTACAATATTCCATGATGTTTCTATATGATAACAATAGCATAATATATTTAATTTAAAGTTTCACTAATACATTTTTATTAACTTAATTATTATGATTCAACGTCAGTTCACCGTCTCACCTCATACTGTATTGGAGCAGCAGCAGCTGACTTGATCGTTGATGCTAATCAGCATGTTTTGAATCTGAGAGTAAATAGAGCCGACTACAACTCTAAACATGAAGGGTTCAACTGGAGTTGTTCTCAGATCCCCTAAGAACCGTAGGGTTCTTGGTCAATGAAAAACAGCCCCAAAAGGTTCTTCAAAGAACTTGTTAGAAGGTGGGTTCATCGAGGAACCTCCGTTGTTGCTGGACTTCTTCCGGGAACTTCGCAATTACAACTGAAAGCGATGGTGGCGAGTTTGGATGCGACAACAGTTAAAAAGGTTAAGTTGGGTTGATGTTTGGCTCTGAATATGTCTCGAAATAATTTATATAATAATATAACATACTAATAATGAATAACGAAGACAATGATGGTTTTCTGTGAATATCTTCCATAACGTTACTATAGTTAATTACCGTAAATATTAGAAAGCCGGGTTTGACCGTCGGCGTTGTATGAGCTACAGTACAGTACCGTTATCTAGCTAGCTAACGTTATGTCCTAACTAGGCACAACTAGATTTGGATTATTTCCCCCAACTATATTATTTCCCATATATTGTATATCGTTTCCATAAAGCCAACATGTCTTTACACTCATTAACGTAAGTTTCCAATCTAGAGCAGTTCTCACTTTTGTGATAATGAACTAGCTAACGTTAACTAACTAACTAACTAACTAACTAAGGACGGTGACCTGTCCAGACGAGATGTTACAACGAACTGAATCGTCAATGGAGGTCTTCCTCTTTATATAGCCTGCTGTAGCATGCAATACTATTAACTCACAAGGGGGCATAACGTTACATGGACAATACTATCCCATTTTGGAAACGTTACATGGACAATACTATCCCATTTTGGAAATGTTACATGGACAATACTATCCCATTTTGGTATCTTTACATGTACAATACTATCCCATTTTGGAAACGTCACATGGACAATACTATCCCATTTTGGAAACGTTACATGTACGCCCCCTTGTGGAGGGAAATTAATATCTTAGATGGTAACTGTAGATCGGATTCAATGCATATTGGTATTAATACAGTGTCTAGACTACCTCTTTTGTATAAATGCCCTTCATAATCCAATAACAGTATTGCCACGCAGCAAAATGTTGCGTATAATCTTTCAAGTCAGCCTGATAAAATATTGAACAATTTGTGAACAAAGATATCTTGAAATGTGATATTAGGCCTGTATGGCAGTACTGTTACTGTCTGGCAGTACTGTATTGGCTAGTGCTTTCTCCAATATGTTCTTCTATTTTACATTACATTGTATGTTGATGCCATTTATCTTTCAATATTTATCTTATATAAATATATATGTTTTAATGCTTGTAAGAATATTATTTGACACATTTTCTCTTCCTTTGAAACTCTTATAGGACAGAACATGGACACAATGCAATTGGGATCAAGAAGAAGGTACAGATCTGTTGTATGACAGCTGCATTTTAAGTGTACATTTAACCTACATAGCAGTCAATACAAACTGACATCTATTAGCATACAAATGTGTGCAAATGATCTTTTCAGATCTTCTCAGAAATGAATCAAGTCCATGGAATGGATATAGACAAAAAGATAATTGAAGGACTATCAGAGGTCGAGAGGCGAGGCAGGGGTGAGGACATCATCCTGCTATGTTGACAGTCCCTGAAGGACAATACAGAAGAGGGATTTGCTCTTATTCCTTCCCTTTCTCTAATGTATTTTGTAATAAAATTAGCAAGTGTAGTAATATAATTGGTTTACTTTACTAGGACTGGAGACCACAGCATCGATTCTGCTCTTGCCCTACCTCTTCAATGAGGACCCGAGTGGCCTTTATGTCCGTGACAAGGTATGCCTATGCACCAATCATCTGTTTCTTCATAAACATAGGTGTGCATGCTGATATAAAACTACAGCTGAACATTTGTTATGTTCTTTGTTAATTGTGTGTATTAATCTTTTCTTACTTTTGTTGACACACAGATTTCACCGCTCTTCACTCCTTTACTGCACATCGGCGGAAATCCATTTCACCATGAGAGTGAAATCCTGCTGGCCTTTGATGGGGAGAACATCCACGCCCTCGAGTACGTCCCCATGGGACTTGGGGCTCTGCTAGGGCTGTATTTTTTTATTCTCCCTTAAATTTCCCAAAATGTCAGAAAAACACTTATGTTGTTAAGTTACTGTGTTCTGGGGAGAAGAGAAGTTGGGGTGAAGTTACCAGGGCCGGTCATAAAGATGGCAAACTTCCTAACATAACTAAGTGGATACGATATACACACTAAAGCTGAAAAATCTGTATTTAGCATCAAGTCTACAATATTGTTAGTTTACCTATGATTCATTTTTAATGTATGTTGTTTTTATTGTACATCATTATTTTATATTTTTTAAATGTCATGAAAAGCACTATACAAAGTAAATGTATTATTTATTATGGTCTGACATGTTTGCAGAAATGTTGCAATTTTGTAATGTGTTTTGTTTGGTAAATTGTTTTGTAAATATGAATTCACATTTGTGGTGCCACTAAATAAACAATGAATTATTTAAATCAATATTGTTATTAAAATATGTCTTTATAAGGGAGGGTGGACAGGGAGTTAAAATAATGAACCCCAAAAGGTGTTTTGAGGAACCTATATTTAGGGTTTATTCAAATAACTTATAGGGGTTCCCCCACAGTTTCAATTTGAGGACCCCCTAAAGGATACTCCAGGAACCTTTACTTTTTAGAGTGTATATTGATGAAAGTCACCTTGTCCGAGAGACATTTACATAGTTACACACAGCCCAATTTGGGATGACTGTTTTGGGGCAAAATAGCGGCCACAACAGACAGACCTGATATCGCCCATAATTCAATGTCCTTGGACGTCACGTGCTGACTGGGTATGACCAAAGTTATTTAATTTAACTACACTTTGTAGTACATTTTTACACTATAATAAATGTTTCTGATGCCACATCGCCCGTTTTCAAAGGGAGTCGTTGGTTTTTTGAGGCAGTTGCTTTTTAGCTTTTTGTCTGAAAGTATTTTCTCAACTGCGATACCAACTCCAGTCAGCAGATGGCGATGTGCGTCTTTCAGGTGATTCTGCCACTGTGACGTATAATCTAGTGGATGGGATGCTTCTTCAACATCAACAGCTAGTCAGCCACCTTGGTTCACTAACTTTATGGAAAAAGGTTTATTCAATCAATCTAGCAACTCCTCTCATACTGGGAAAATACAGGAATACACACTCAGAGCCTCCTGACTGGGCCCTGTTTACACCTCCACACAGGAATACACACTCAGAGCCTCCTGACTGGGCCCTGTTTACACCTCCACATTGGAATACACACTCAGAGCCTCCTTACTGGGCCCTGTTTACACCTCCAAGGTGCCCCCCTCACACTGGAATACACACTCAGAGCCTCCTGACTCGGCCCTGTTTACACCTCCACACAGGAATACACACTCAGAGCCTACTGACTGGGCCCTGTTTACACCTCCACACAGGAATACACACTCAGAGCCTACGAGGCTTAACTCCACTTTGCGAGTTTCCTCTTAATTAAAAAAAAACTACTTTCGAGATGTGGTGTCCACTCGGCTCGCTGCCTCTCAGATCAAAGGTGGGTCCATCTGCTCCGTTCCCAGAGTGTGGTCTCTGAGATCCCAAGTTTGAGGGATCGCTCGTGCACGATTTACCCAGGTCGTCAGGACCGGTCACCAAGTGAAGACTCACACCCCCATCGCCAAATGTGGTTAATTTCTTTAATATCAAATGAGGAGACAAACTTATCACACAAGTCAGAAATATTCTAAAACTAAATCTTTATTCACTTAATAATAAGGGAGCAGGTCAATACAACGTACACAAATAAAGTGAATCAATTGAGTGCTCTACGATAATGGCTGGTCGACAAATCACCCCCAGATGATTCGTTGAGAGGCACGAGACAAAAGTACAAAGGTCTTTTACAGCCAAGATACACCCCTTTCAATCTATATGACGAACAACAGATGTATAGAACGGGTCACAAGATTAATATTTGCATGAAAGATACCTATAATTCTCAGCAGACAGTATCTGCTGTAAAAACAGTACTCTTTGTGTAGAGACCAGGGTCTGGCCCTGGGGTCATCTCTCCCTGGTACAATATAGAACAGAAACATTAACTCATGCTCTGGAATGTGGTCTCTTTAGGTTTTAATCACCCAAAAGACATTGTAAATCTCCTGTCAGTGTTTTCTCCCAGAGGCCCATCCTCAGTAGAACACACAGAAACAATAGTTCTAAGAACCCTCTATTCTGTTGCATAAAACAACCATTTGATGCAATAAAAGTTTTGCTCTCAATGTCCACTGAAAGTTGACAAGTAACAACAACTGGGACCTAAAAGACACCCACTAAATCTGCCCAAGAAGAGGCAAACAAAAGAAAAACCCACAACATACTTAAAGACAGAAAGCAAACCAAAACGGTAGCGCAACTAAAGGTGTTGACTCTCCACATCTATCAAGACAACTGGAGCACTGGACGTGCTACCGAGCTATACGTGCTAACGAGCTATACGTGCTACCGAGCTATACGTGCTACCGAGCTATACGTGCTAACAAGCCAACGAGCTATACGTACCAACGAGCTATACGTGCCAACGAGCTATACGTGCTACCGAGCTATACGTGCCAACGAGCTATACGTGCTAACGAGCTATACGTGCTAACGAGCTATACGTGCTAACGAGCTATACGTGCGAAATGTAAGATGTAAGATTGTTAATAAAATTGATTATAGACCAATTTATTATACTACGTCCATGTGTTTAGGCTGCAAGTATGTTGAAATTAAGTTGTTTTTCATTGGGGAAAAAAACTACAACTGCAACCGAACATATATTTGACTTTGGGCTTAATAGTCTTATTTTCAACATCTTTTCAATGACATTTGGCTAAATGGGAATAGCGCAATGTTAAAACACAGTTTTAACGTGCCCAAATCAATACCCAATATGCAGAAACAGTTTGTGATATATTGAATATTGAAAACCTAAACATGTTGAAGTGTTGCATTTTGATTCAAGTGGGTCACCAACGTGTTAATTAAGTGTAACACAATTTTTTTTGTCACTTTTTGTTAAATAAATAGTACTCTTTCAATTCAGGGCCTGGGTTTTTCCGCTGAGGCTAAAATCAATAGATAGATAATATCAACTGAACAGAGGACAAACGTTTATGGTTCTACATTCTGACATTCATTCAAATAGATCAAAAATTATTAAAATTCTCCTTCTACAATGTTAAAACATTCTACATTGTGACATCATTAAAATACTCCTACTACAATGTTAAAACATTCTACATTGTGACATCATTAAAATTCTCCTTCTACAATGTTAAAACATTCTACATTGTGACATCATTAAAATACTCCCACTACAATGTTAAAACATTCTACATTGTGACATTATTTCATTGATATCATGAAACAACTCCTTCATGTATGTATTTTCTGATGTTTAATCAGAGATATTTTATCAGAGTATCTCTTCCCACATCGATCACAGCTATTAGGTTTCACTCCTGTGTGTGTTCTCTGGTGTACTGTCAGCTGGCTAGATCTAATAAAACGCTTCCCACATTGATCACAGCTATGAGGTTTCACTCCTGTGTGTGTTCTTTGGTGTCTAGTCAGATTGCTAGATGTAGTAAAACTCTTCCCACATTGATCACAGCCATAAGGTTTCTCTCCTGTGTGTGTTCTCTGGTGTTCAGTTAGATTGCTAGATGTAGTAAAACTCTTCCCACATTGATCACAGCCATAAGCTTTCTCTCCTGTGTGAATCCTCTGGTGTATAGTTAGATTGCCAGATGTAGTAAAACTCTTCCCACATTGATCACAGCTATAAGGTTTCTCTCCTGTGTGTCCCCGCTGGTGTCCTATCAGGCTGCTTAAGTGAGAAAAACTCGTCCCACATTGATAACAGCCAAAAGGTTTCTCTCCAGTGTGTATTCTTTGGTGTGATTTCAGGGTTTGTAGTAGAATAAATCTCTTCCCACATTGATCACAGCTATAAGGTTTCTCTCCTGTGTGTGTTCTCTGGTGTATAGTCAGAGAGCTAGATATAGTAAAACTCTTCCCACATTGATCACAGCTATAAGGTTTCTCTCCTGTGTGAATTCTCTGGTGTATAGTTAGATTGCTAGATGTAGTAAAACTCTTCCCACATTGATCACAGCTATAAGGTTTCTCTCCTGTGTGTCCCCGCTGGTGTCCTATCAGGCTGCTTAAGTGAGAAAAACTCGCCCCACATTGATAACAGCCAAAGGGTTTCTCTCCAGTGTGTATTCTTTGGTGTGATTTCAGGGTTTGTAGCAGAATAAATCTCTTCCCACATTGATCACAGCCGTAAGGTTTCTCTCCTGTGTGAATTCTCTGGTGTTCAGTTAGATTGCTAGATGTAGTAAAACTCTTCCCACATTGATCACAGCTATAAGGTTTCTCTCCAGTGTGAATTCTTTGATGTATTTTAAGGTGTGATGAGTAGTTGAATCTTTTCCCACAGTCAGAGCAGGAGTGAGATTTCTTTCCTGTGGGTCTCTGCTGGTGTTTCTTGAGGAGTTCTGATCTGGAGAGACTCTTCTCTGCCTCGTCAGCATCATGATGTTGTAGAGGCTCCCCAGAGGATCCACGATAGTCACGTCTCTCTCCTGTGTGAACGACAAAGTCAGACAGATGGTTAAAGGCCCACAACAGCAGAAATCCACTGTTAATTTTAGGTAAAAGGTGATGCCCAGAGCGTACCCATGAAGTTGTACAACAATTGACGTCTGTTCAATTTGAAAATTAAGCCAGTCAAGACAGCAACAATAGTCATATTTAGTCTTGTTTTCACATTAGTAGTAACATTGATGATTGCAGGCTAGAAACACGTTTTTCAAGTTGTTGAAACTCTAAGCAGTGTGCCAGATGACTTTTGGTCTCCAATATAGGCCCCTTTCTGTGTTTGCTAAAATTGCGGCACGAGGGCATAGCACACACAATGCAAATGCTTGATTTACAGGTAGGGTCTTGTAGATCTGTTTGGACACAGAGATACTTAGATCATAATGTGTAGAGAACTGTTCCTTGATGGATAGGCGATTGTACAACACACAGAGCTATTTTCCTTGATTCAGGACATTTAGAATGACAACACATTACAGAGTAGTCTAGTGGGATTATTCACAAAATTATCTGGTTATGAAATATCATGACAAAGACATTTTAGTTTCCATGTTTCACCTGAAATATTAAATTATTTATAGTCCTAGGTCTATGTTGTTGTTAGGTGAAGTTATGGGTCCTACAGTAGGTCTATGTTGTTGTTAGGTGAAGTTATGGGTCCTACAGTAAGTCTATGTTATTGTTAGGGGGAAGTTATGGGCCCTACAGTAGGTCTATGTTATTGTTAGGTGAAGTTATGGGCCCTACAGTAGGTCTATGTTATTGTTAGGGGAAGTTATGGGCCCTACAGTAGGTCTATGTTATTGTTAGGTGAAGTTATGGGTCCTACAGTAGGTCTATGTTATTGTTAGGTGAAGTTATGGGTCCTACAGTAGGTCTATGTTATTGTTAGGTGAAGTTATGGGCCCTACAGTAGGTCTATGTTATTGTTAGGGGAAGTTATGGGTCCTACAGTAGGTCTATGTTGTTGTTAGGTGAAGTTATGGGTCCTACAGTAGGTCTGTGTTGTTGTTAGGTGAAGTTATGGGTTCTACAGTAGGTCTATGTTGTTGTTAGGTGAAGTTATGGGTTCTACAGTAGGTCTATGTTGTTGTTAGGGGGAAGTTATGGCTGATGTTAAAGCTAGCCAAAGAGCATTTTACTGGTTAAGTGTTTTTTTAAGTATATAGCAGTTAAATTGTGACGACAACACAAACATATTAACCAGGACATTCAAGCGAGCCTTACAATTTATAATCCAATAGTAATGTGAAATGCACTCATATTCAACCTGTAAATGGAGGCTATTATTGCTGTCAGCCTATGAGAACTCCCCTGAGTTTTCCCCCACGGTGGTGAATTAGTGAATAGACACAGAGCTTAATGTGAGTTTCCTTGAGTAGCACTCCTGATCTTGTGCTGTAATGTTCAGAATACATTGTGAACAATGAAAATCTCCTTACCACAAACACAGAAAGGCCGAAGGTCATCTGGCACACTGCTTAGGTTTTGACTATCTTAAGACAATTGTAAAATAATTTAACAGACGTCAATTGTTGTACAACTTAATGGGTATACTCTGGGCATCACCTTTTACCTCAAATTAACAGTGGATTTTTGCTGTGGGACTTTAACCGTCTGTCTGACCTTGTTGTTCACACAGGTGAGAGACGGGACTATCGTGGATCCTCTGGGAAGCCTCAACAACAACATGAGGCTGAAGAGGCAGAGAAGAGTCTCTCCACATCAGAACTCCTCCAGAAACACCTGCAGAGACCCACAGGGAAGAAATCTCATTGCTGCTCTGACTGTGGTAAAAGATTCAATTCTTCATTAAAACTTAAAATACATCAAAGATTACACACAAGAGACAAACCATATGGCTGTGCTCAATGTGGGAAGAGTTTTGTAAAATCTAGCCATCTGACTGAACACCAGAGAACACACACAGGAGAGAAACGGTATAGCTGTGATCAATGTGGGAAGAGTTTTTCTTCATCTAGCTATCGTATTAGACACCAGAGAACACACACAGGAGAGAAACCGTATAGCTGTGATCAATGTGGGAAGAGTTTTACTAGATCCGGCTCTCTGACTCTACACCAGAGAACACACACAGGAGAGAAACCGTATAGCTGTGATCAATGTGGGAAGAGTTTTACTACATCCGGCTCTCTGACTCTACACCAGAGAACACACACAGGAGAGAAATTGTATAGCTGTGATCAATGTGGGAAGAGTTTTACTAGATCTGACCATTTGACTTTACACCAGAGAATACACACAGGAGAGAAATCTTATAGCTGTGATCAATGTGGGAAGAGTTTTACTAGATCTGACCATCTGACTGAACACCAGAGAATACACACAGGAGAGATATTTTATAGCTGTGATCAATGTGGGAAGAGTTTCACTAGATCTGACCATCTGACTATACACCAGCGGATACACACAGGAGAGAAACCTTATAGCTGTGGTCAATGTGGGAAGAGTTTTACTACATCTGGCTATCTGACTATACACCAGAGAACACACACAGGAGAGAAACCTCATAGCTGTGATCAATGTGATAAGAGATACTCTGATAAAAGGTGTCTGATCAAACATCAGAAAATACATACATGAAGGAGTTGTTTCATGATTTCAATGAAATGATGTCACAATGTAGAACCCTAAATGTTTGTCCCCTGTTCTATTGATTTCAACATGATATGGATATTAGCCTCAGGGGGAAAATCCAGGCTCTGAATTGGAAGAGTACTATTTATGAGATTTAACAAAAAGTGACAACCAAAAAAAAGAGTTGTGTTCCTAGCTGTTTACCACGTTAGTGACCCACTTGAATTAAAATGTAGCTAGCTGTTTTCTACAAATTGTCCTCTAACCAGTGATGTACACATTATTCCCAGATTCCGTGTGGTTTTTGAGCTGTTAGTTTTAACAGGACGTGCAACCTCATCTCCCTCCTCTCGGCACAATTGATTTCAACATGATATCGATGAGTAATGACAAATAAGTGTTGCGTTCCTTTGTTTAGCGACCCCTAAATTTAAATGCATCACTCCAAAATGTAGCTGACTGTCTTCTGCAGGTTGTCCTCTTATCAGTGAGGTTAAAGATATCTCCAATTTCCATGTTTTTTTTGTTGTTGTGTTAGTTTCAACAGCACGTACAACCTAATTTCCCCCCTAATCGATATCAGTGATTTATTGCTACTTGTCAAAACAACAGCGTTTTTGGTGCGTGTGCAGTTTATAAGGAGCTTGTTTTAAAAAAGACAATTATTGTGGCAGATGTTTGTGTATATACCACATGTTAGGTTTTCAATTTATCCCAAACTGTTTCTGCATATTGGTTATTGATTTGGACATGTTAAAACTGTGTTTTGACATTGGGCTATCCCACCTGGCACAATGTAATTGAAAAGATGTTGAAAATAATACTATGCAATCAAATATTTCATATAACATTTAGTAGTGATATTTATTCATGCAACCAACTGACAATTTTTTGGTACAATTATATTGACATTGTTGCCCTGTTTTTAGAATATCAAGGGTCATTTTCAGATGTGCCAAACCAAATGTACTAGAGCATGACATTGGGGACTGGGCCCCGATCCAACAACATGCCTATCGAGTGAACCCTGAAAAGAGAGAGAAGCTCCGCAGTGAGGTGGAAAGTTACTACGCATATTGCAGGAGTTTCCTCTTGAAATCAGACATGTCCGTTGTGAGGACAACCTGGTTGCTGATTGTCTCAAGGGGGGCTGTAAAAATGTTTTGTGTTTTGCGTTTAGCCAGTGCATTGCCATGGATCACAGTTTATTTTTACTGCACGTTTTTCTGTATTGGAGATGAGTTTTGTTTGGGCTCGTTCCAAGGGGACCAGAGTTCTAGAAGCTGGTGAGTTTTAAGAAGAGGAGAGTTCTAGAAGCTATAGAAAGAAAAATCTTTGTGGGAATAATAAAAAATAAATATTGTTGTTTGCCAGTAGACAGACACCATGTTTATATTGGTGACGGTGAAGCATTGCAGTTGATTATAATGTGAAATGGAAGTTGTTTTCTGTTGTTGGTGAGCAAACTCTTAAGGTGTTAGTTAGTCTTTGGTTTTTCCATTTATGTTTTGAGGTTGGACTTTAGCAAGTCTAGCTCGTTAGCACGTAGGACGCACTGATTGGTGTCACCTCGTTAGTCAGTATGTGTTACACCTGTGCTGGCTTGTCCATCTCGTTAGTGGGAAGGTGTTTCACCTGAGCTGGTCCAGGTTCTATTTAAGAGTGTCTGGCCCAGTGCTCCAGTTGTCTTGATAGATGTAGAGAGTCAACACCTTTAGTTGCTCCACTGTTTTGGTTTACTTCCTGTCTTGAAGTTTGGTATGGATTTTTCTTTTATTTACTTTTTTTTTTTTTTACTTGCCTCTTCTTGGGCAGATTTAGTGGGTCTCATGGTTGGTGTCTTTTTGGTCCCAGTTGTTGTTACTAGTCAACTTTCAGTCGACAGCCCCATAGTGTCTTTGAGAACCCCTCCTAAAAAACAAGCTTATATTTTGGGTTGGATATTGCATCCAATTAGTGTTTTAATCAATGGCATTTCCTTAGAATGCTCATTGGTCTTTAAGTTGTTAATCTTCTGTTTTTTTTATCCTGTTATTTTTGTGTACTAAGTACTACTGTTTATTTCATTGTTTTCTCCTGTGAAGCCATTGTGTTGCATCATGTCTGAAATGTGCTGTATAAATAAAGCTTGATTTGATTTCAACAAATGAACCCAATGACTGATCAATCAACAGACCCTCCATCTTAGTATGAAAAACAGTATCAATCCCACTTTTCAAGCCTGCTGAAGGCGTGGTGGAGTGGTAAACACCACCCCCGACTCTACCAGGGGCTTGAGGTGGTCTCCCACAGCTCTGCTTATGTCATGTTCTGTGGCCTTGCCGTTACATTTCTTGACTGCCCCTGCAACACAGAAAGAAACAAATTTAGTCATATTATATAAAACACTCAAAGTAATGGATATGGAGCATCTATGGACTCAGTTACACCTGGCACCTAAATGTGACTTCTGTTATCTGATCACTCCAAGCTGAATTAGGTTCAGATCTACCAGGATGGGCCTTTGACAGTCTGGACGCAGTCAGGTCACCACATATAAATAGGCAATGTAATGAGATGTGGTGAATGAGTGGGGGAAAGTACATTCTATACAAATGACCTTCATAATAACAATCAACTAATGTGTGTGCCTGAGGGGAAATTAATTTTCCTACTGACAAAATGGGTGAGAAATTACACCAAAACCAGCGGACAATTTGCACTGCTGCTGAAAAACATGACAGCATGATGTTGCCATGACCACCGCTTCACCGGGATGGTACCGACTTTCTCCAGACATGAGACATGACATTCAGGCCAAAGAGTTGGTTTAATCAGACCAGAGAATCTTGTTTCTCATGGTTAGAGTCCTTTAGGTGCCTTTTGGCAAACTCCAAGCGGGCTGTCATGTGCCTTTTACTGAGGAGTAGCTTCCGTCTGGTCTCTACCATAAAGGCCTGATTTGTTGGAGTGCTGCAGAGATGATTGTCCTTCTGGAAGGTTCTCCCATCTCCACAGAGGAACTCTGGAGCTCTGTCAGAGTGACCATCGCGTTTTTGGTCACCTCCTTGACCAAGGCCCTTCTCCCCCGATTTCTCCGTTTGGCCGGGCGGCCAGCTCTAGGAAGAGTAATGGTGGTTCCTAACTTATTCCAGTTAAGAATGAGGGCGGACACTGTGTTCTTGGGGACCTTCAATGCTGCATACATTTTTTGGTACCTTTCTCCAGATCTGTGCCTCAACACATTCTTGTCTCAGAGCTCTACGGACAATTCCTTTGACCTCATGGCTTGGTTTTTGCTCTTCCCAGAGAGGGGAGAGGTCGGGCTTGTCTTCATAAGTCAATGTATCTGTTAAACCATGTGGTGCTAAGTAGAATATCAGAAGGGAAGAGGACAGTTGTTTTCTTATGGGAACGTTGTTTTCTTATGGGAACGTGTCTGTAACTATTCCTAAACCATGTGACGGGATGGAGTTATTAATTGGGGAACCAGTTAGTTATCTCATACAATGTCTGTACGCCAGTCACTCCCTACTTTTCTCATAGGGGGAAGGAGTTTGGCAGTGTTTGGAACCATTGTATTTCCCCTCTGAAGTTGCCCTTATCTTGACCTAGTATTTGATCTAAGAGGCTCACTGTCTGATTTTTAGTTTGTCCAGGTTTGGAATATCTAGAAATGACAATTGATATATGCCATTGGATGAGGTAATGTTTTGGTAGACAGTGAAGTAACAAGCATGAGATTTAAACCTTGTCTTGGGAGATCAAACTGAACAATGATTTATAGCTGATGCTGTCTAGCGATAGGATACTCCTCTTTCGGGTAAAGGATTCTTTGTAAGTTGAGAGGGGTGTATCTTGGCTATAAATGAGACTAAGAATTGTTTTGTAAGCACTCTCAGAGAATTCATTTATAGACACTGAATTGATCTGAGAGTCAAAAAAGGGCTTTGGTGAAGCTTGTATATATATTAAAGATGGAATATATAATTTAACTCTGACTTGTGTGTGGTTGGCTCTCTCTCTCTCTTTATTGAGTAATACAGGAAATTACCACGACACATGCACTGTAAACTGTGGGACTTTATAAAGACAGGTGTGTGCCTCTCCAAATCATGTCTAATCAATTGAATTTACCACAAGTGGACTCCAATCAAGCTGGAGAAACATCTCAAGGATGATCAATGGAATCAGGATGCATCTGAGCTCAATTCGAGTCTCATAGCAAAGGGTCTGAATACTTAAGTAAATACATTTGCAAAAATGTTTACAAACCTGTTTTTGGTTTGTCATTATGTGGTATTGTGATGTCATTATGGGGTATTGTGTGTAGATTAATGAGGGGAAAAATATTCAATTTTAGAATAAGGCTGTAATGTAACTGAATGTGGAAAAAGTGAAGGGGTCTGAATACTTAACGAATGCACTGTATACAGCTGGCAGAGTTTTCTACCATTAGCAGTTTTGTACACAGTCACGTGATACGTGGTATAGAAAAGTCCAATCTTAGGAGAGTACATGGGAGGCACTATACTGTGTGTCTGCAGGTGTCTATCTGGTCAAAACCACTGATACAGGTGCCCCTCCACCCTCTGGCGGGATGGATCATGTCTACAGAGAAACCTAGATTCAAATACTTAGATTTGTGTGTATGGGTTGTGAAATTGTTAGATATTACTTGTTAGATATTACTGCACTGTCGGAGCTAGAAACACAAGTATTTCACTACACCCGCCAATAACACCTGCTAAACACGTGTCTGTGACCCAATAAAATGTGATTTGAATTTGATTTGAAATAAATGTCCTATTTATCAAAGGTGCTTTTGGCTGGGGTCAAAATGACTCCAAAGGATTTGAATTTGTTAAAAGTACATTTTGATACAGAAACACTAAACCATGATTTAGATTATTAACCAACCATTTGATTGTGGGTGTAAAATCTTGTTTTAAATTCTCACTCATTAAACACGAATCAAGCAACACATGCTTCTCTTTGAACGGCATAATATAATATTAAACTTTATGAAATAAATGAAAAATAACATTTGGTTCCTCAACTGCGTTTCCCACTCCAGTCAGCAGATGGCGATGTGCGTTCTTTTAGGTTCAGGCAGATGCTGCCAGTGTGACGTATAATCTAGTGGACGGGACGCTTTCTCAACAACAACAGCTAGTCAGACACCTCGGTAGCTTTCTAGCAAACATAGCTACAAACATTCACCCGCTTTACACTGTTGTGGTGTATATTAGTCGATGTGTTTTAAACACACTTCTGTCGTATGTACTTGTTGGCCCATTTAATTATATATTTACGTTGTTTGTCAGCTAGCTGGTTTGCTAAGTTAGCTTAGAACTAGGCTAGTCGCTAATGCTAGCTAGCTAACATCTCCGACCATGAGTTTCACTAAGCTACTCTCCTCCTGCTAAGAAGAGAAAGAAGCTTTCGTGAAAAAGGAGGACGAAGAGGAGGCTTGTTTCAATAAAAAAACAAGTCGAGAGTGAGGCTGTTACCGTGAAAGAAGAAGAGAAAGACGTTTCAGTGAAAGAAGAGGAAGATGCGTTCAGAGTGAAAGAGGTAGGATGCGATTTTTGGAGTGAAAGAGGAGAAGGAAGAGGAGGCTGTTACAATATTAAAACACGTAGAGGGTGAGGTTGTTACCGTGAAAGAAGAAGAGAAAGACGTTTCAGTGAAAGAGGAGGAAGTTACAGTAAAAGGAGAGGAGGATGCAGTTTTTGGAGTGAAAGGGGAGGAGGGGAGATGACTGTCACATTGGAGGAAGAAGAGGAGGTTGGAGATCCGTTTAACCCCCAGTAAGTACCGTCTCTGCAGTCGTGAACCAATATGCAGTAAAGGGGTTCTACACTTTAATGTTGTTCATGTAGGAAGTGGCCTGAAGCTACACTGTAACGTGTAGAACATCAAGAGTGGACCATCAACAAAACGTTAACAATTGATAAAATGCATCCAATGACAATACCTGAAATACTGTAGTCCTCAATATCTCCTATTAGATTAGCCCAATATGTAGTCTTAAAGGGGCAATCAGCAGTTGTTACATCCATTTTGGGACTTGTACATTAATGATATGTACCCATTGTTTCTTTAAGAATTCACTTATAAATGCCTCATGAGCTTAGTTCAACTGTTGTACCCCATCAGAACCCAAAATATGAGCTTATTTTTACTCCAATGTTTGTCAGTAAATATAAACAAACACGGTATATCCTCAAAACATGGTTAAAACTATAATGTTGATATCATGGATGGTTGCATTTCTCCATCCCCATCCCTCAGCTT
Source organism: Salvelinus namaycush (assembly GCF_016432855.1). Taxonomy (NCBI): domain Eukaryota; kingdom Metazoa; phylum Chordata; class Actinopteri; order Salmoniformes; family Salmonidae; genus Salvelinus; species Salvelinus namaycush. The sequence goes on along the minus strand of NW_024059641.1, from coordinate 2,262 downwards.
TTTACCGAAACAGGCAGGGAGTACGCTTTGTTATTGTTTCTACTGCTGATTGCTGCCCCCGTTACTCCTCAGGGTCCAAGGACTGTATGTTATTTTCAGAGGTAGACTGGCTCTGGCAGCTAAAATTGTCAAATATTCCATCTAAATGTGAATCCATTCTCAATTGCGATACATTTCTAGAAACATAAATCGCTGCACTTTCATATCAATTGAGAATAATTTCACACAATACTTTCATATCACATCAAAATAAGTAACCAGTCGCAATACCCCAAACGGTAAACCAAATTAGTTTCTCGTAATTTCACCTTCTTTTAGGCTTATTTTTCTTCTTTGGACTTTATATGGCGGTTGGAAACCAACTTTAAGGTGCATTACCACCATCAACTGGACTGGAGTGTGGACCTCAGTTCATCTTTCAATCACCCAGGTGGGTATATACCAAGACAGTCATGAAGAGGGCACAACAAAACCTTTATCCCCTCAGGAGACTGAAAAGATTTGGCATGGGTCCCCAGATCCTCAAAAGGTAATACAGCTGCACCATCGAGAGAATCCTGACCGGTTGCATCACCACCTGGTATGGCAACTGCTCGCCATCTGACCCTAAGGCGCTACAGAGGGTAGTGCGAACGGCCCAGTACATCACTGTGGCCAAGCTTCCTGCCATCCAGGACCTATATAATTGGCGGTGTCAGAGGAAAGCCCACAAAATTGTCAGAGACTCCAGTCACCCAAGTTATAGACTGTTTTCTCTGCTACCGCAGCGCCAAGTCTAGAAAATCTGTAAAATCACCACCGGACAATTTACATTGACCCCCCCCCACCCCCTCCCTTTTGTGCACTGCTGCTACTCGCTGGTTGTTTGTTACCTATGCATAGTCACTACACTCCCCTACCTTCATGTACAGATTACCTCAACTAGCCTGTAACCCCGCACACTGACTCGCTACCGGTGCCCCCTGTATATACCCTCCACATTGACTCAGTACCGGTGCCCCCTGTATATAGCCTCCACACTGACTCGCTACCGGTGCCCCCTGTATATAGCCTCCACACTGACTCGGTACCGGTGCCCCCTGTATATAGCCTCCACACTGACTCAGTACCGGTGCCCCCTGTATATAGCCTCGTTATTCTCATTGTGTTACTTTTTATTATTACTTTTTATTTTAGTCTACTTGGTAAACGTTTTCTTCTTCTTGAACTGCACTGTTGGTTAAGGGCTTGTAAGTAAAGCATTTCACAGTAAAGTCTAAGTTGGTGTCTTGACGGATTTGTAAAAAAACGGTTTGTCATAAAACACTATATATTTATTTATATTTTTAAATGATGCTGACATCCCTCCCCAGAGGTGTCTCATTATTGTGATTCATTGCTGATTCCTACCTGTAGCTCACTATGAGGTGTCTAGTGATACAGGTTAAGGGCCCTGTTGGAGATTGGTGGTTGGTAGCGGAGTCGAGGGAACAAGCAGGGTTGGACAGGGCCATGTTATTATCCCACACACAGTCTCTGTGGTTCATATGAACCCCATTCCTGGGAATTAGATTTGATTACAAATCGCCTCTGTCTGTTACCACAGAAGGGTTCCGTCTGTCCCATCTGTCCTGCTTTGTCACCAGTACCTTGACTGGTTGATAGGGGAACCTCCATGCTTAATATAGAAACAGTAATTAGGGGAAAACTGTTTAGTAAACTGAAATAAAATAACAAACCTGTTTGACTCCAAAACTAAAATAGCCTAAAATAATAACCAGCATAAATTATGTTCCGTTTGAATAATTTATATCTTAACTTTGGACAAAAATAGAATTGGGTTTTAAATATATTTTACATGGGTTTTAAATCTTCTGAACCTGGTGGCTGGTAAATGCTGCCATGGAATGGCAATGTTTCAAATAGACCTAGCTTGTGTATCACTATCACCTGCTATCACCAGAAATACTTTAAGAAATTAGGATATCGGAAACTACTTTCAATTTGTATTAACAGCTTAAAGAAAAGTACATTGGCATTAATTACCCTCCGTGAACAAGAAGCACAACAATACAAATATTTTCAGAGATAATTAGAGATATTTAACTTGTTCTCTGTAATATCGTATAGCTTTGCAATCGTACCATTACGTATTTTCAAGGAAAATAGGCATGTTTCTCGACTTATACCCTGACTTTAAAAAGATTTTGAAGATAGATTAGATGTTAGATTTTTTAGTTAGATTTTCGTGAGAATTAGGAACTGCGTGTCACAGCATGACAA